>NC_066564.1:11621702-11787220 GCF_024679095.1 Eriocheir sinensis
AGGTACGTGTTTGCACTCCTACTTAGGTATAGCTTTACATTAAGGTGGCAAGAGTCACAGGAACGCCTTTTACGCATGATGTGTGGGTTAGTTGTGGAGATTTAAGTGTAGCCGATTTAGGCGGTGGCTTGGTTGGCATACTTCAATATTTTTTTAATCTCATGAAGCTCTTATAGCCTCCATACATGTGTATAGCTTTATTTCAACGTGGCAAGGTTCACAGGAACGTCTTTCACGCATGATGTGTGCATTAGTTGTGGAGATTTAGGTGTAGCCAATAAGGCTTTGGCTCGGGTGGCTTGGATTAGTATTTCTTATCCCATGCACCTGTAATAGCCTTCATACATGTGTATAGCTTTATTTCAACGTGGCAGGGGTCACATAAAGGTCGCTCATGCATGGTTTGTGCATTAATTGTGGAGATTTAGGTGCAGCCAATAAGGCTTTGGCTCGGGTGGCTTGGATTAGTATTTCTTATCCCATGAAGCTGTAATAGCCTTCATACATGTGTATAGCTCTATTTCAACGTGGCAGGGGTCACATAAAGGTCACTCATGCATGGTTTGTGCATTAATTGTGGAGATTTAGGTGTAGCCAAGAAGGCTTTGGCTCGAGTAGCTGTACTCATATTTTTTAAACATGTTTCTTTCTTTATTATTATTGTTATTTGCTTTACGTCCTCAATTTATTTTTAGATAACAGCAACATTGATATTTCTTTTCTTTTTAAGGGCCATTTAATTAGCTTACCGCAACATTGATATTTCTTTACCTTTTAAGGGCCATTTAATGAGGTTACAATTATGTCTTAAATAATTACCGTATGTTCTAGTCCTCTCTAGTAATGTAGTTATTTCTGTGTTTCACAGATGGAGCTTGTTGCGGCATACATTTTCAATCGCAGACTGTGCAGGGAAAGGAGATATCGGGATACACTCGACCCACTACATGTCATTGATGAACACCTAGTGCAGGTGTATAGATTTTCCCGTCAGGAAATCATCAGGCTCTGCGATGAGCTGCGCCCCCACCTGGAAAGGAGAACCAGGAGGGCACATGCACTCCCAACACACACCCAGGTTCTGGCTGCATTACGGTTTTTGCGAGTGGCAGCTTTCAAGGTGTTATTGGAAACGGTGTTGGAATGGACCAATCAAGGGCCATTGATAAAGTAACTCGGGTACTTTGTGAAAAGGCCAGTCATGAGATAAAGATGTCAACCACAGCAATAGATATAATAGAATTTTTAAGATAGTTTTCATGCATTTCATAATGATAAATAATGGATTAATGAATTTTCAACTTCACAGGACAGTGCGTATCCTCTGGAGCCATTCCTGATGACCCCAGTTGCACGCCTGACAACACCTGGGGAGGAACGATACAACAAGTCCTCGCAGGACAAGATGCGTTGTCGAACGGACCTTTGGGATCCTCAAGTCAAGGTGCAGGTGCCTACATAAGTCAGGAGGAAGTTTGCAGTATGACCCCAAGAAGACTATGAAGATTGCGACTTCTTGTATGCTCCTGTACAACTACTGAGTGGATCGCTGCAGAAGAAGTACCAGTTCAGCCTGTGAGAAACAACAGACAGATTCCTGGTCAAGTTGTCAGGCAGGAAATTATTAGAAACTTCTTTTCCTGAGAACAGGTAGGCGTATATGTAGACCTTGCAGTTAGTAATAGATTACTTTCAAATGTAAATGTGCACAACTCACAGTCGGAGGCGTAAGAACAAAACAACGTGGTGATCCAGAGGACTCGACTCCCACTGCAAGACGTTGAGAGTTTTCAACCATTGACAAGTGGCGGAGGGTTACCAACATGCTGCCTAACAGATCTTCAGTCAACCCTAACTTCAGTGTCTTTGATCAAGAGGAGCACCACCTCCACACCACACATTCTTATCACCTAGTTTGATACCCTACTTGTCCATCTCACATGGCCCATGTATCTCAGCATTCTGCACTCTTGGCTCCATGTCATCCTCTTCAACTTGTTGCTTCGAATAGCATAACTGGCCTCACATACATAGAAGTGTTCAATATACCTAGGCTATAATATTATATTTAAGGACTCCTATACGAGGTATCGCCCCAGACAGAGGTGTCGAAGTAAGTGTGTCTGATGGTAGGCTGGCTGACTGCTGTCGGGACCCAAGCCAGCATGCCCTGGGGATTGTGTGCGGGAGGAGGAAAGAGGGTAAAGGACAAATGGTGTGTGTGTCATTATCAGGGGTAACCACGGTGGAGCGCAAACACTCGGTAGTTGTAGTCAAGGCTTAATTAAGTTGATGAGTGACGTTAGACTGAGTGAGCAGGTTTTTTACCACATGTTAGTGGGAACACTTGATAGTGTTGTGCTGGAAGCTTCCCCCGGGGTCTATGGGACTCCGGAAGGCTCCGGGAGGAGCGAGTAGAGGGGCGGGGAGCAAGGCCCCGCCCGCGCCCCGCGGCCAGGCGCCAGGCGGGAAGTGTTGCCAACTCGCACATATTTTTGCTACATGTTCTTGTATAATCTAATATATACTGTAACGTTCTAGACTGTACTGTTCGGTATATATAGGAGAAGAGGGCGAGAGGAGTTAGTCCCAGTCATAGTAAGCTAGTGGTCAGTGAAGAGTCAAGAGTGAATTGTACAACTAGGGAAGAATATTAAACTACAGAAGGTGTGCAAGGTGTTGCCATATCTCCCTCCCACGGAGTCTCCTGACGGCGACACGGAACCCAAGTAACACGTCCGGCATAACAATAGGTTTTCTTCGTGTGTTGGTGCTACTTGTTTCTTGTGTTTACATGTTAGTTTATAATTAGACTAAGTTCTAAGTGTTATGAGCGACAATTTAGTCTTGTATGGCTGAATCCTGTCCCTTGACCCTTAGTTCATCATCAGAATCTCTAAACAAATATATTTACCTTAAGTAATAGTGTTAAAGTCACGCTACCCATATTATTTGGCAGATGATAATCCTGTGTGCGATAACGGTGCCTTATTAGACTTGGTAAATGAACTACTAATTTTACTCTCTGGTTTAAGTGATCAACAATTAATTCTACTTTGAGGTATAATTAACCAACATTATTAAGGAGTGCCCATGCCAGGCACGACATTAAGAATATTTTCTGTTGACCAGCAGACTTACTATAGTCAAACCATTTCCAATAGTCTGTTGAGGCAGTGGCTTCTGCAGGTCCTTTCCTCCCTTCTGCTTTGCCACACAGTTCCAGTTACCTATTTCCTCCGTTTCCTGTCCCGTCTTTCACAAACTGGGCACCTGTAATGCACCACTACGTGATTTACATTTCTCAGCCCTGAGCATCTCTTTGTGGCACCACTAACTCTGCCCTGTGCACAGGGCAGAGTTAGTAGCCATTTCTCTTCCACACCAACTACCTTCCTGTATAGATGATTTCTCAGTAATTACTTATTTGTTGTGCTGTATCAGCTGTTACGTGCTACATCAAGCTGTAATACTCAAACTGCAGGTTAATCCAATAAAAAAAGTGAATGACTAAGTCATGTGTTATTATTCCCAAGCTCCATTGGCAATGGCGAGTACACATTATATAACTGAAGCATATTACACATTCATTGAACACAATTAAAACTAACTACCCTAATCAAATTAAATGTAACCTAACCTCATCTGACCTAATTAAACTAAATATAAGGTAACCTAACATAACCTGGCCTTAATGCCTGCTCCAAAAATGAAATAAATGGAAATAAATATGATATTAATTTGAAAAATATATCTGAGGAACAAAAAGAGGGAAAATGACAAGAATTATTGAACTATGAAACAAGAATTGTTGGCTTCAAGATGACCTCAACTGACTAAGAATGACAAGATCTACGCAATGTGACAGGTCAGAATTGAGTCTTGAAAATGATTTCTGATGATTAAGAATGACATGATCTACTGAATGACAACAATTGTCTGCTTTGAAAATGACCTCAGCTGAAATAATATTGCATGCATTTAACCTTTTCACATCCCTCTCCAACATCCTATTCCATTCAGTCACAACTGTTACCATAATCCCCTTTTCTCTCTTATATACATACATCACTCAAGTAGCATGTGCTCAATCATATCGTCACCCCTCTTTCACACCTACATGAATGTCACACCTTGCTTCCCCCCATCAGACACCCGTGCTCCCACCTGCCTCTCCCTTGTCCATCGCCCTTGCCAGGCTGGCCCCCAGGACTTGCCTCTTCTGAGCACTGTCAAACCTCTTCCTTAGCTCCCTCATCTCACTCCTCAATGCACGTATTATGCCTTCCTGAGCCTCTAACTTCCTCTCGTACCCACACACATAGCATACGTTGTTCACCTCTAACCCACACCTCTTTGCCGCGCCTGCCATACAAATGCCCCACTTCTAAAATCTTGACCGTCGTTATTTCCAGCACGGTAACCTCCTCTCCGGCCAATACTCACTAGTCTTTCCCATCTTAGCTTGGCTGTATGGACTTGAGGAAATACTGACTCGCGGTAGTTTTCGTCGCTGGCGCCGTTTTTTTGTAATCACCTTCCTTGATCCTGATTGGCTGTCTTTTTTGTTTCAATGATTCACTCACTTGTGAACCATAGGGCTAACCCTTAGCACCCCGCGGCAACCGCGCTGTGCATCACTGCGGAGGACGATCCTAGCGCGGAGCAAACCCACGACGTGACCAGTGACTTACAACCGTCACCTGGGCTAAGTTACCACCACCTTTGAGCATCCGGCCACTGTATCACTGCTATTGTGAAGAAAAAAAAGTGTAAATGCCCTCTTTTTTCCATATTATAAGTAAGCACAGTGATTCGGTCCTGCTTCAACATCACATGAGAGCCTAGGAACAGGAAAGCAGTGTCACCTAGCAGAAAGAGGTGTTTCTTCTGTCCAGCAAAAGGAGCCAGCCAGACCAGGACTTACTGCATTCACTGCGGTAGGCCTGTGTCCAAAGCACTCCAGTGTGCTGTGTGATGAATGCCATGGATTGGAATGATGGGTAACTAACTCAAATTTACAGTATGTTGCTGCATATATTCACATTGATATATCAGTACCGCCAAATCTGTGCACGTAAAATGAGTGTTTTACATTTGTTCCCGGTGACATGTTTCCTGCAACATTGAGGACTCACTGGCTGCCAGAGTGAAATTAAGGAACACACGCTATTTTCTTATGATAATAAAACTCATCTCTCAGAATGCTTTTTTATCTTTACATAAATTCCCAAGTGGTACACTGAGATTTGAGGGCATACAAGACACATGTAAATGCAAACTGTTATAATTCTGATTGGGGGAAGAGAGGGGATGGGGGGGATGCATGTGCTCAATCATATCGTCACCCCTCTTTCACACCTACATGAATGTCACACCTTGGGACTAACCCCTTGCCACAATCTGGAAGAGGATGTCCTCCCCCTCCCCGGCACCACCACACTGCACTCAACCCTCCCACCACTATCATTCCAACCTCCCACTGATG
Organism: Eriocheir sinensis; assembly: GCF_024679095.1. Taxonomy (NCBI): domain Eukaryota; kingdom Metazoa; phylum Arthropoda; class Malacostraca; order Decapoda; family Varunidae; genus Eriocheir; species Eriocheir sinensis. Next base: position 11,627,191 of record NC_066564.1, read on the forward strand.
TGTTAGATCCCTGAACCCCTACCTACTGTTCTTTACAATGTGTTTATAATGTGTACATTTTTAGCTTAGCGGCTGGTAAGACCAAATACACTATATTATTACTATTAACACACACACACTTGACCAATAAGCCCAGGCCACAACAGCCAGCCCAGCACAGTCACCAAAAAGATCAGACCTTTCACAGGACCCACCAACCACATGAAGCCTGGGGTGGAAAGTGAATAACAGATCATGCCGTCACAGTCACCATTTGTTCCAATAGATGAATATTTTCTGTTCTCTGTGCTACACACAGCCCTGTAACACCACCACAACAAACACTTGCACTCACACACACAGCAGAACTGAGTCAGCACAGCACCTCAGGAGAAGTGGACCTTCATGTGCCTGACAATCTCACCCTTAGTCATGAAACGTTTCCCACAAACATCGCACTTGAACCCTTTATGACCAGAGTGTCTGAAGACGTGCATGTCCAATATACTCTTCAGTTTGAACCTTTTCCCACAAACTTCACACTCATAACTTCTTGCATCAGTGTGTGTAACAAGGTGTAATTTGAGGGTACCCTTCCGACTGAAACATTTCCCACAAACTTCACACTCATGATTTCTTTCACCAGTGTGTGTAAGAGTGTGTAATTTGAGGTTACCCTTCTGACTGAAACATTTCCCACAAACTTCACACTCATGATTTCTTTCATCAGTGTGTGTAAGAGTGTGTAATTTGAGGGTACCCTTCTGACTGAAACATTTCCCACAAACTTCACACTCATGATTTCTTTCACCAGTGTGTGTAAGAGTGTGTAATTTGAGGTTACCCTTGTGACTGAAACATTTCCCACAAACTTCACACTCATGATTTCTTTCACCAGTGTGTGTAAGAGTGTGTAATTTGAGGGTACCCTTCTGACTGAAACATTTCCCACAAACTTCACACTCATGATTTCTTTCACCAGTGTGTGTAAGAGTGTGTAATTTGAGGGTACCCTTGTGACTGAAACATTTCCCACAAACTTCACACTCATGATTTCTTTCACCAGTGTGTGTAAGAGTGTGTAATTTGAGGTTATCCTTCCGACTGAAACATTTCCCACAAACTTCACACTCATGATTTCTTTCACCAGTGTGTGTAAGAGTGTGTAATTTGAGGGTACCCTTCCGACTGAAACATTTTCCACAAACTTCACACTTATAATTTTTTTCACCAGTGTGTGTAAGGGTGTGTTTCTTGAGGGTACCCTTCTCAGTGAAACATTTTCCACAGATTTCACACTCATGATTTCTTTCACCAGTGTGTGTAAGAGTGTGTAATTTGAGGTGACCCTTGTGGCTGAAACATTTCCCACAAACTTCACACTCATGATTTCTTTCACCAGTGTGTGTACGGGTGTGTTTCTTGAGGTTACCCTTGTGACTGAAACATTTCCCACAAACTTCACACTCATGATTTCTTTCACCAGTGTGTGTAAGAGTGTGTGTGTTGAGGTGACCCTTCTGACTGAAACATTTCCCACAAACTTCACACTCATGATTTCTTGCACTGGTGTGTGCAAGGGTGTGTGTGTTGAGGTGACCCTTCTGACTGAAACATTTCCCACAAACTTCACACTCATGATTTCTTGCACCAGTGTGTGTAAGGGTGTGTGTGTTGAGGTGACCCTTCTGACTGAAACATTTCCCACAAACTTCACACTCATGGTTTCTTGCACCAGTGTGTGTAAGGGTGTGATGTTTGGGGTTACTCCTATTACTAAACCTTTTGCCACACTCCCGACTTTCATGAGGTCTTACACCAGAGTGTGTGGGTGTATTTGTTGAGGTCATCCTTCCCTGCATGTCTTTTCTCACACTCTTGGCTTTGGTCAGTAAACTTGCTCTCATTCTCAGATCTTCTCACACTTCTGAAATTCAAACTTCCCCCTTTGTGGATGAAGAGGCCAGCAGTTGTTGTTGTTGTTGGTGGTTGTGTTGGTGGTGTTTTTTATCGCTCCTGAACCTCACACCAGTAGCAGTCTGCTCCTGCTGATCCCAGCCACTCCAGCTGCTTTCCCGCCTTGCAGCCTCCACTGCAACACTACTCTGGATGTGAGGAGTTGGCTGGCCTTGAGGAACCTCAGAGATGCTGGAGAAGGCGGCGAGGTTGCTTCAAAGCCACACTCAGTGACCAATTGAGCAGGCAAGGCGAGGGATGCACCAAGGAGTCCTGAAGTCAGCGGCAGCAGGGACGGAACAAGTACTGACCACAGCAACTGTCTCGATGCCTCACTTCAACACTAACACCAGTGGTGGACATTGGGACACAAAGTCATGTGCTGAAAAAAAAAAAAAAAAAAAAAGACTGGTAAGGAAACTGAAGTTGGTGGGAGGGATCAGGGCGGTGGTGGGTGCACCGAAGGCAAGCCACAGGCCACCGGTCAGGCAAATAGTGCGTGTACTGATAATAAGCTAATGCAATAATATATTCATTGATAAATGTCTTTTGAACTAACCTAAATAAATCTGAAGCGATATTCGTAACAATACTAAGACAGAACTACATGTCAATGGACAATATCCAGCGACCAAAGCTGCAAGCTTGATAGTTTTAAGGCCTGTTAACACATTAATCGCGTTTGGCAACTCAGCGCTCTTGCCTGCTCCGCGGAACTTTCACGGCGCCCACCACGCCAGTGTCCGTTGGACTTTTGCAGAGAGAGGAGTTATGTACCATTATGAGAGGATAGCCTGTAGTATAGTGTAAAAATCCACGGTACAAATATATACCAAATCGCGGACCACTAATATTTTTTCCCTCTACTGCAGAGGTTCTCAACCAGGGGTAAATTTACCCCCAGGGGGTAAAAAATTATATAGTCGGGGGTAAATAATTGAAGTACCTGATAATTTAAAAAATAATTCAATTAAATTTAATTTTGTAAAATGAGAGAGAGAGAATGCAAAGAAAGTGTGTGTGTGTGTGGGAGAGAGGGAGGAAGGGAGATTGTCTGTCAATCTTGTTCAGTCCTGTTTGGGCATGCTCACTGTTCACCCACCAGTAACACCACTGTTCCGAATTTCAGTTGATCTCTGGCAGTGACCTGGAGCAGACTCTATTCTCTCATTGTTGTATATTACTGCTGCTATGTAAGTATATTAGTATTATATGTTCTGAGAGTAATACTATAAGTTTGTATGCATTTATTATGATATTTCATTAAATTAAAAGTAAACATTAATTGAGAGCTTTGATGAGAACTAGCCTGGCATTGATAAAATCCACAGAGAGTGTTACTGTTAACTGAAGAATGAGTGGCAATATTCTGGATATGTTTTCAGTGGATGGAGAATTAGTCACATGACTAATTCATAATTATTTCTTTTCAGATTGTGTCATGTCCAAGAAACGTACATACCTGGATTCATATGTACAATATGGCTTTGACTTCGCTGTTGTGGATGGTGTGGAGAAGCCTCAGTGTCTGCTGTGCTTAAAAGTTCTTGGAAATGGGTCAGCGAAACCTTCAATACTGAAACAGCATCTGGAAGCTTCACATCCTGTCCATGCATCCGATGACCGTGCTACATTTGAGTCAAAGAGAGCTAGGTTTAGGGCTGCAGGAACACTGCCCAAATTTGGCTTTGTATCTGAGAAGAAACCAATGCTTGCAGCTTCCTATAATGTAGCGCTGCGAATAGCAAAGGCCAAGAAACCTCACGACATTGCCGAGAAGCTGATTAAACCTTGTGCCTTAGACATGGTTGAACATGTATGTGGGATTAAAGCAAAGCAGATTCAAGCCATTCCCCTTTCTAATGACACAATCCATCGGCGTATTAGTGAAATGTCTCAAGATATTTGTCAACAAGTTATTGAACAAATCAAATCTAGCCCAGCAAAAATATCTTTGCAACTTGATGAAACCTGTGATGAAGCCAATTTTTCACAACTTCTTGTTTTTGTCCGTTACATATGTGGAAAAGAACTAAAAAATGAATTTCTCTTTTGTGAACCTCTCCAGCAAACCACAAAGGCTACTGATATAATGCAGAAAATACAAGACTTCTTTGACAAGAACAATCTCACGTGGGACACTGTTGGCTCAATCTGTACTGACGGAGCTCCAGCCATGATGGGAGTGAGATCAGGCCTCACTGCACTTGTGAAGCAAAAGGCGCCCCATGTAATAACAACACACTGTTTTCTTCACAGACATGCATTAGCTGCAAAAACTCTTCCTGAAAATCTGAAAATTGTTTTGCAGAAAGTTGTTGAGGCTGTTAACTTCATTCGGTCCCGAGCATTGAATCACCGTTTGTTCAAAGCTTTTTGTGATGAGATGGGCTCTGAGCATTCCATTCTTTTACTGCATACTGAAGTGAGGTGGCTTTCACGTGGACTTATTTTAAATCGTGTGTTTGAGCTCCGTACTGGGGTAGAAATGTTTCTTTGTGACCGGAATTCAAAGCTGTGTGAAAATTTTGCAAGTTCATCGCCTGTTTGGGGTACCTGTCAGATATATTTACCCATCTTAACCAAGTTAACAAACAACTCCAAGGAACATCAGTAACCATTGTTGAAGCAAGTGAAAAGATGACAGCATTGCAGACAAAGCTGGACTTATGGGCACGGAGAGTTCACCAAAGCAACTTTGCAAATTTCCCAAATTTGGATGAGGTTATTAGTGAAAGTCCTGCAGTGTTACCTGGGATAAATGTAGACATCACAGACCATTTGAATATCTTGAAGAATCACTTCACTGGCTACTTTTCAAAAGACATGATTCCAACAGAGAGATGGATAATAAGACCTTTTGCCACTGAACTGTCAGAAATAAAAGATGACAGCCCAGTAAAAGATGAACTGATTGATCTTCAATCTTCTGCTACTCTTAGAGAAGAATTTGAAAAAGTTGGTGTTAATTTTTGGATAAAACTCACAGATTCATTCCCACTCCTTACTCAGCGTGCCTTCCAAGTGCTTGTTCCTTTTGTCACTACGTACTTATGTGAATCAGGGTTCTCAAGTTTAGTAGCAGTAAAGACAAAGGCCAGAAACCACCTGAAAGCCGATGATGATATGAGAGTAGCATTGTCAGAAACAGCTCCTCGCATAAACAAACTGATTGACTCAATGAATCAGCAGTGTTCCCACTGATAATGCTTCTGGTGTTTCTGTTCATTATTTTTTGTAATACAAATTAACTTCATAATTTTCTATTTAGAAAAGGTTTGATTTTCTTTATTTTTGTGATACGAATGTATAATATTATTTTTATACAAAACCTAAAGTCCTAAACAATAAAAAGGTTCTTTCTGACCATCTTGTTTTTCTGTCACTTTATGATGGCTATGAATTTTTTGTATGGGAGTAGGGGGTAAATGGAGAAATACATAAAGCCGAGGGGGTCAATGATGGAGGAAAGGTTGAGAATGGCTGCTCTACTGTGTATTGGTGCACCAATGTACCAGGCATGGGTTGGCGCATATATGTACCAGTTCGCGAAGCACTGACGATATAGTCTTGTTCTGCAAATTTGGTGTAGTTTTTATGATTATTATATGGGTTTGTGTCGATACAATATCTTACATTCTGATGAGCTGTACATAAAAAAACTATTAATAATGTTTTTTCCCTCCTTTTCAACAGAAATGAACCCGACCGTCTTTCAAGGAGGGCGATCGGATACCTCATCTGGGCCCGAATTCACAAACAGACTCAATAACTACGAACTAACATAACTACACACTATTGATTTAGCTACCGACGTTAGCGTCAGATTCACGAAGCAAACCTAAGATTGTAGTTAGAGGCGCGCTAAGTCAGCGAGGCCGCTGATTGGTTGATGACGTCATTGGCCTTGCGGCGAATCGCAAGCACGTTTACAGAACCGTCAGCCAATCCTAGGGAGCCCCCTCCAGCTGCTGGTTCAAGAAACCCATTCTCTTTTCCCTTTTTTCTTCCTTTCAAGGCAAACTGTACTAAATCGTAATCTACGAATTCAATTATTTCGTTGTTTGCTGCACATTTACGTCAAAGTAGCTCTGCTGTTCGATGTCTTGTTACCTACGAACATGCTTAAGATGAAGAAAAAGAAGATACGGAGGAGATTGAGGCAGGAAGAAAGCAAATAGAAATATGGGACAGATATTGAGGCAGACAGAACGAAGGACAGAAGGAAGGAATAGGGAAAATTAAGACTGTCTTGCCATATCTGCGGCCCAGCTCATGGGATAGCTGTCACCTGACAAAGGTCCATGGTCCCTCCACGGATGGGGGCGGTGTCACGGGCAAAATTAAGCCCGGACATCCACATGCCTCTGTTATCTTAGCTCAAGCTCGAGTATGTGGGGTTCTTTTCGACTGATATGGCGTCTAGAACTAGCATGATCATCGTTCTTTATTATGATGACAAAGACCACGTCAAAATTTGCCTCATTAAATAAGAAAGTACATAAAGATCGGCAGCTTTCCCTCGTCGCCAAGCCATCCTCCAGAGCAGCACTCTGACACCCATGATCGCACATTCATTTTTCTCAGAAAATAGGATACCAATCACATATACATCAATATATTCCCACAGCTGAATACTTAGGGCATGTTCACACCAAGTTGCAACACCTGAGATTCATTAATAATGACAGGGGAAGGAAAAATATAGGCCCCTGTCATCGACAAAATTGAGCTTCAGGCAGAATTGAGTCTGGGCATCTATATGCCTCGGATTTCTTCGCTATTATATATTGTAAGATCGTTCTGTTGACATGTATGGGTAAATTAACGCTTTCTGTATCTACATATAGAAGGAAAACGCAAAATTCTCCCTAGTAAATCAGAAATTGCATAAAGTTTGGCAACTTTTCCTCGTCGCCAAGCCATCCTCCACGGCAGGCAGAAGAGGGAGGTCTGGCAATCCCCCGGCCGGGTGTTGCCATACCGCCCACACTTATCATATACCTCTCAAAGGGTGCATATCTCATCATTTTATAAAGAAATGGGCCTCCTCTACTCGCAAAGTTATATTTCAAGTTGAAAAACGCGATTTATAAGCATTTATACGTAAATCTGATAACATTGTTAGCGTTACCGTCAGCTCCGAGGCAGTAGTTATTTAACAACAAATTAACCGCCACACAGAGCACGGTAAACGTTTGTAGATCCACGCGGTAACCCGTGACGTCATCGATTAGTTGGTAGTTAGCTTTGTGAATCTCGATGTTCTCAAAACTACGCACTAAGGGCCCAAAACTACGAACTAAGCCTTTGTGGATCCGGGCCCTGGTGATTCAGATGATTCAGGTTTTTTGTCAGTTCAGATGACCCAGATGATGAGCTCTCCGAGGAAAGTGACGAGTTAGAAACAGATGAAGAGCAGGATGGGAACATTATTTTCTTCTCTGTTATGCACAAAATTTTAATTTATCAGGAATTTTTTTTTACGTTATTTGCGGAGTGGTATTTCCCTCTACAGTTCAGTAAAATACACTATAATAAATCAAACATTGGGATAATCTAATATTCCAAGTACTAGTAAGTAGTGATCTGGAGCATTATTTTTTTGTTATGAAAGCAAGATTTTCATTTATTAGGATTTTTTTTTATGTTGTTTGATATGAGGGGCATTTGCCTCTACAGTTGATTACTGTTACATAATGAAATGCTTATATTTGGAAGCAAAATGTCACCAAACTTTAAATGTATTTTGGATGCCTTTACATAGCTATATATTTATTACCTTATCATTTTGAACTTATTACCTGGTACCATTGCAACACATCTGCAGTCATAATAAATACAAATTTACCCACAAATTGTTTATATACTCATGTTTGTAAAGTTTATAGAAAGGGCTATTCGGGCCACAGATGTACCAATATGCAACAAGTGAAACATCTGCTCAGCACACTGGCGGCCCAGTAAGTGAACAAGGTATAAACAATCATATGTGAACATTTCATGACAATCAAATGAATACAAATGGCAAGACACATGAAATGGAAAAAAAAATCTTAAGGAGCCAAAATCTTGAAAATTTGTTTTTTACACTTCAAAAAAATTCACAAAATCGACAAAACGTCTGACAGTCTTTTGTAAGGTATCAATGTAAACTACAACTAAATGGTAATTTTTCTCATTTTGTACATTTTAAAAAATGTAAAAAGGAAACGGGAGAAAAGTGGAGAAAATTATTAGTGAAAATAAATTTCAATTTTTTTAAGTCAGAACAAAAACTGAAAAAAATTACAAAATTAGAAATGTAGATCTATACACAAAGTTTCTATGGTATATTTTTTTCAACTAAAGTCTGTGAAACAAAAAAAAGATTTTATGCTTTGTTTGAGTCTCCTCTACACATTCACCCAAATTTCACAAAATTCACAGAATGTCATACACTTACACCAACAAACAACATACTAAAATTTCAAAGCCATAGGACATACTGTGTGCCCAGGAGGGACCCCCCCGGGCGCCCTCCTTAACCCGAGAACGTGGGCAGACCCTTTTTTAGGCTTTCACGAGTCGTGGCTGTGGTACGGTGGACCCTAAAAAGGGCTCGCCATAAAACGCCTAATTCAAGCTAATTGTAGGCGGTGGTGGCATAGCGCAACCCACCATGAATGCCCTAGGTCAATGTGGTGGGTGGGTGATCTTGAGGTGGGCTTTTTTGTCATAGGTGGTGCTGTAAGGTCATGGCATACTGAATTAGCTATCCATACAGTGATCACTTGGCAAATTCTCTGTAGTACACAACAAGCGACTCTCGGCTAGATGCCACGCATCACGAGACTGTTTATTTTGTAACAAACATCACCCAAAAAGAATGGAGTTTGAGTAAAAGTAAATATTTGTAACGGTTTTATGGTTATGAGAGGAGTACTCTGATGTACGTTCCATGCTCTTTCCTTAGTCTCAAAATGCAGAGTAGTTTTGTCGTTTCGGCACTTCTCGGCCTTCCCATAGCCGAAGCCTACGGGTTAATAAGGCAGTGAGGCCGCTGATTGGGTGAGCGCCGGCGATGACGTCATTGGACTCCCAGCGAATCACAAGCGTGTTTTCAGAGCTCAGCCAATCGTAAGGCTTCATCTGTGGCTTTAAAATGACCCGTTCTCTTTCTGTTTTCTTTCTTTTTCCAAGGTACATATTTTGAGATAACAAGGGAGTAAAGGAGGAAAAAGTGAGCTCGGGGGCAGCATGACCCAATTATAATGGCACCACTATAAACAGTTGCCTGCGCCATGACAGGCTCGGGGCCGACCATTAGGCTCAGATGGATAGTTTACCGGCGCCATAAGCCACATAAAAAAAATATAAAAAACTCCACGGGTCGGAACAAATAAGCGCTTTTTCAGTGTTTTTAATACCTTGAGTTTCGCGACCCTCGAGTTTAGCGCTACACCTTCGGAACGAAGCGAGCACGAAACTGGAGAGGGTACTGTAGTCAAAACATAAATACTGGCCTAAGGCAAAAACCTTCTCTTTCATCGTACTTTTATTTATCCTGAAATGTACACATTTCCATTATTTGTGGGTAATAAATAGCCATAGAAAGAGTGGTGGTTGGCCCAAGCCCGACGTGGTGCAGGCAAGTGTTTATACTGGCGCCGTCTATTCTTGGCTCATGCTGTGCCCGGAAGCTCATTCTTGATTTCCCTTTGACAGTTCCTTTAGAGTCCACGTTGATGGGTGGTCTTCAGGAGAGCATGTCGGTGGTCTTGGACCACTCGGCGGTGACTGAAAAATCCCAGGTGGTAGCGGCGGATTCGAACCCAAATCATCCACGACGCAGTGAATACTGGACCGGCACGCTAACCACTCAGCCACCGCCTTGGATACCAACAGAAAAATGATGTATTTGTTATGGGTTGTCTTAAAATACCTATGTGTAAAGAAGGCGACGCAATGTCCCTCCCCCTTCCTCCACCAGCAGTGGGCAGCGGCTGTCAGTCATGGCAGGCCACAGAAATTTTAGGGCTGGGTTAGGTTAGGTTAGGACAACAACATGTCTTTGAACAAAAATAAATTTGAATTAATAAGATATGGGGAAAATGGCCACCTCAAGATCACAGTACCAGGTGAAAGGTCAAGAAATTGCAGAGAAGAGCTCCGTACATGACCTGGGGGTACTAGTTAGTAATGACTTTTCACCCACTGAGCACATTGACATCACAAGGACGGCCAGCAGGATGACAGGATGGATACTCTGCACCTTCAAGACGAGGGAACCCGAACACCTCCTCCCGCTCTGTAAGTCCCTGGTGTTGTCGAAAATGGAATACCTGTGCCATCTGTGGTCCCAACACAAAATGTACAATATCAAGCGACTGGAACAGACACAAAGGGTCTTCACAAGGAAGCTGAACTCAATGAAAAATCTGAGTTACTGGGACAGGCTCAAGACTCTGCAACTCTACTCCCTCCAAAGACGAAGAGATAGTACTACATAATTAACACTGAAGAAGCAAGTGCCTAACCCATCACCACAAACTGAAGGAGGGATAACACGCCAGACACACCCCCAATTTGGCCGCACCTGCCCCAGGACATCCATTGAAACAGTCAGTCAATGTCTTAGGTCCATACATGCTGCCAGCTTTACCAACGAGGGACCAAGACTATTCAACTGCCTGCCCAGGGAGATCAGGGACACCTCAAACTGCAGCATGGAGACCTTCAGGAGAAAATTTGACCTGTTTCTGCAGGGGATCCCTGATGAGCCCCCTGTCCTACACGCGACTACTCCAAAGGGGGCAGAGAGTAGCTCCCTCCCTGACCAGCTGAGGCACATTAGGGCCCGCTTTCACAGTCATTTTGTTTGTTTTTATCGTTACAAATGGCGGTGATTGCCGCTATAGTATTTCCACGTAAAACTGGCCTATGGGGTAGTGGCGGCTGCGGGGTGAGCCCAGCCCCGCACCTTACCACACACTCTCAACACCTCTCACCTCCTCTACCACTACCCCATAGGCCAGTTTCACGTGGAAAACTATGCGTTGATCACCGCCATTGGTAACGATCAAAACAAATAAAGTGAAAGCGGCCCTAGGAGTAGGGCACAGTGTTGGGGCGGTGGACTCCCAAGTCGCCCAAAGTGAACATCACCTACACTGCAACAAGACAAGACCCATAACTTAAAATACAGTTAGTTCCGTATTGGAGAGTAAGATGTTGGTATTTTCCTGAGGTCAGGGTGGCAACCCTACACACGCGTGGCCCGTCCACACCCTGGCCCTCCGCTCCTTCCTGTCCCAAGTGTACCCGTCCACACCCTGGCCCTCCCCTCCTTCCTGTCCCAAGTGTAGCCCGTCCACACCCTGGCCCTCCCCTCCTTCCTGTCCCAAGTGTAGCCCGTCCACACCCTGGCCCTCCGCTCCTTCCTGTCCCAAGTGTACCCGTCCACACCCTGGCCCTCCCCTCCTTCCTGTCCCAAGTGTAGCCCATCCACACCTTGGCCCTCCCCTCCTTCCTGTCCCAAGTGTAGCCCGTCCACACCCTGGCCCTCCCCTCCTTCCTGTCCCAAGTGTAGCCCGTCCACATCCTGGCCCTCCCCTCCTTCCTGTCCCAAGTGTAGCCCATCCACACCTTGGCCCTCCCCTCCTTCCTGTCCCAGGTGTAGCCTGTCCACACCCTGGCCCTCCCTCCTTCCTGTCCCAAGTGTAGCCTGTCCACACCCTGGCCCTCCCTCCTTCCTGTCCCAAGTGTAGCCTGTCCACATCCTGGCCCTCCCTCCTTCCTGTCCCAAGTGTAGCCTGTCCACACCCTGGCCCTCCCTCCTTCCTGTCCCAAGTGTAGCCCATCCACACCTTGGCCCTCCCCTCCTTCCTGTCCCAAGTGTAGCCCGTCCACACCCTGGCCCTCCCTCCTTCCTGTCCCAAGTGTAGCCCGTCCACACCCTGGCCCTCCCTCCTTCCTGTCCCAAGTGTAGCCTGTCCACACCCTGGCCCTCCCCTCCTTCCTGTCCCAAGTGTAGCCCGTCCACACCTTGGCCCTCCCCTCCTTCCTGTCCCAAGTGTAGCCCGTCCACACCCTGGCCCTCCCCTCCTTCCTGTCCCAAGTGTAGCCCGTCCACATCCTGGCCCTCCCTCCTTCCGGTCCCAAGTGTAGCCCATCCACACCTGGCCCTCCCTCCTTCCTGTCCCAAGTGTAGCCCGTCCACACCCTGGCCCTCCCCTCCTTCCTGTCCCAAGTGTAGCCCGTCCACACCCTGGCCCTCCCCTCCTTCCTGTCCCAAGTACAGCCCGTCCACACCCTGGCCCTCCCCACCAACCAGTCCCAAGTGTAGCCCGTCCACACCCTGGCCCTCCCCTCCTTCCTGTCCCAAGTGTAGCCTGTCCACACCCTGGCCCTCCCCTCCTTCCTGTCCCAAGTGTAGCCCGTCCACACCCTGGCCCTCCACCACCCGCACACTCACCCTGGGGGCCTGCACGCCGAGGGGCTCCTCCTCCTCCACGAGAAACACTGCCAGGGCACTTCAGGGCACGCGGCGGACCTCGACCTTGATCTTGATGTCACAGGGGACTTGTTTGCTTCCTCCTCCTCTTCTTCTTCTCCTTCCTTTATAGCTTCTTGGCTCCTTCTTGATTGTTTCACTTTTCTGTCTCCCTATATTCAGACTTTCCTATTTTATCCTTTCCGATTGACCTATTTTCCCATTTCTTTATTTTATTTCCCTGTTTTCTTCTTTTCCCTTCTCCTCTTGTTTATCTGCAACAACGTATAATCAGAGGGTGTTATGGGAAGAGTATCACCCCTGAGGATAAGAAGAGAGCGTGGACTGAAGTGGCAGAAGCTGTAACAAGGTTAGTAATCACATATTCATGGTTCAATTAGCTTACAAACTAACCTAACCTAATCAATTGGGTATTTTTTGCATAATAACACAACCACTGACCTTCCAAACAGAACATACCTTTTCATTCTGTATCTGAATAGTTTCATTATGACCATTTCTGCCACAACCCCCTCTCCCTCAACAACCTAACATAACTAAACCTAACCATGCCAAACCTGCCCTGTCCTACCGAACACATCCTAACTTAACATGCCAAGTTTGTTGGGGGGGAAGAGGGGGTTGGTATAGATAGTTAAGGCATATTTGCCCTGTTTTCAGTCTTTATTTATTTTTATTTGTTTATTATTTTTTTTATTGGGGGGGGGATGCTAGGCATGCCAGACTATGGACACTTTTACAAGTACTTTATGTCGAGACTATATGGGAATGGGTAGGTTTTGTGAGAATGGTAAAGTAAGATTAAAATAGTATATTTATAGCATTGGTCAAACAGATTATGGTGATATAATGTTAGATTGGAATGTACTCAAGATAATGAAATTAAGGTTAATGCTTTTATTTTTTTGTTACATATTCACATATTCATGATTCAAGTAACTTGCAAACTAACCTAACCTCGTCAAATGGGTATTTTTGTATACAAACACAACCACAGAGTTTCCAAACAGAACATACATTTTCCTACTGCTTCACGTGAATAGCATTATCATGACCATTTCTGCTGCAACCCCCACTCCCTCAACAATCTAACATAACTAAACCAACTCCTGCTAAACCTGTCCTACCTGACACATCCTAACCTAACATGGTAGGTCCCCAAGTGCCAAACCTGCCCCGTCCTACCGAACACATCCTAACTTAACATGCCAAGTTTGTTGGGGGGGAAGAGGGGGTTGGTATAGATAGTTATGGCATATTTGCCCTGTTTTCATTCTTTATTTATTTTTATTTGTTTATTATTTTTTTATTGGGGGGGGGGGGGGGGATTTTAGGCATGCCAGACTATGGACACTTTTACAAGTACTTTATGTCGAGACTATATGGGAATGGGTAGGTTTTGTGAGAATGGTAAAGTAAGATTAAAATAGTATATTTATAGCATTGGTCAAACAGATTATGGTGATATAATGTTAGATTGGAATGTACTCAAGATAATGAAATTAAGGTTTAGGACAGCAGCAACAGTCAAGCAGCAGTGAAATATTGACTGGCCTGTATGTTTTTGGCAAAAACTTTTATATTCTTATTAAAACAATTTATTAATTACCCTTAAATTCATATTCTTTGTAGATACACACTTTATCAGTATTGCTAGAGACCATCCCAGCACATTGTTCATTACTTGTGGAAAAGATACCATTAGCTGCTCCAGCAACAGCCACTGCTTCAATATCTGCTGGCCCTATGACACCAGCCACTGCTTCATCATCTGCTGGCCCAATGACACCTGCCACTGCTTCATCATCTGCTGGCCCAATGACACCTGCCACTGCTTCATCATCTGCTGGCCCAATGACACCTGCCACTGCTTCATCATCTGCTGGCCCAATGACACCTGCCACTGCTTCATCATCTGCTGGCCCAATGACACCTGCCACTGCTTCATCATCTGCTGGCCCTATGACACCAGCCACTGCTTCATCATCTGCTGGCCCAATGACACCTGCCACTGCTTCATCATCTGCTGGCCCAATGACACCAGCCACTGCTTCATCATCTGCTGGCCCAATGACACCTGCCACTGCTTCATCATCTGCTGGCCCAATGACACCTGCCACTGCTTCATCATCTGCTGGCCCAATGACACCAGCCACTGCTTCATCATCTGCTGGCCCAATGACACCAGCCACTGCTTCATCATCTGCTGGCCCAATGACACCTGCCACTGCTTCATCATCTGCTGGCCCAATGACACCTGCCACTGCTTCATCATCTGCTGGCCCAATGACACCTGCCACTGCTTCATCATCTGCTGGCCCTATGACACCTGCCACTGCTTCATCATCTGCTGGCCCAATGACACCTGCCACTGCTTCATCATCTGCTGGCCCAATGACACCTGCCACTGCTTCATCATCTGCTGGCCCAATGACACCTGCCACTGCTTCATCATCTGCTGGCCCAATGACACCTGCCACTGCTTCATCATCTGCTGGCCCAATGACACCTGCCACTGCTTCATCATCTGCTGGCCCTATGACACCAGCCACTGCTTCATCATCTGCTGGCCCTATGACACCTGCCACTGCTTCATCATCTGCTGGCCCAATGACACCTGCCACTGCTTCATCATCTGCTGGCCCAATGACACCAGCCACTGCTTCATCATCTGCTGGCCCTATGACACCTGCCACTGCTTCATCATCTGCTGGCCCAATGACACCAGCCACTGCTTCATCATCTGCTGGCCCAATGACACCTGCCACTGCTTCATCATCTGCTGGCCCAATGACACCTGCCACTGCTTCATCATCTGCTGGCCCAATGACACCTGCCACTGCTTCATCATCTGCTGGCCCAATGACACCTGCCACTGCTTCATCATCTGCTGGCCCAATGACACCTGCCACTGCAAGGGATGACAATGAAGCTGCTCCACCACAGTCACCACCTACTTCATCGGAGTTAAGAGATGCCTTTCATAGGGCAGCAGTATAATTTTTTGATGCTGGGGCTGAATATTACTGCCTCAAGGCTATGATTTTGTCACTTTTTTTTTTTATTACTGAGGAGGTTAGGGTGGAAGGGGTGAAAAATAATTTGTGCTGTTTTTCGACAGAAATGATTAGCAAATTCATTCAAAGCACAAAATTTACCGGAAAAAAAATTGTGTGCCATTGTGAGTGGGTTCACTTGAGATTGGGCTCCAATACGCCTCCGTGGTCTAGTGGTCAGCATGCCTGACTTCTACGCGGGCCCGGGTTCGAATCCCGGCCTGGGCAGTCGGCGTGCAGCTCACCCAGCTGATCATCCTCCCTCTCGGGCTGGTCGATAAATGACTACCTGGGGAAACTGTGGTAGCCCGGATGTCACACTGGCCCTGTGTCCCGGGGTAATGGGCTCCCTCTCACCACAGGCTCAAGGCCCAATGTTACGGAGATGAGCACCGAGGCCACGCGCTGCTATAGCGTATGCCCCAACTTTACCTTTACCTTTATTGGCTCGACTGACAGACATGGCTTTGTATGTCGAAGGTCACTGGTTCAATCTCCACAGCCAGCACTCTCTAACTTGGATTTTTCCGAGTTCCCAAGAGCCTAGATTAATTTCTCGGTGTTAAATGAGGAGATTTGCACCGGCACCCAGTCATGGGTGTTACAAGATGCGTTGTTACAATCAGGGGTGTCATTTGGCCTTCAAAAGTGGGAGGGACATTAGGGCAGACAGTTTTATATGTATATATATATATATATATATATATATATATATATATATATATATATATATATATATATATATATATATATATATATATATATATATATATTTACCATCATTAGCTTATAACACCTTTAGACACTGATCATATTTGCATTTTATGTAGTCTGTGATGCAGGCAGGATATTCATTAGCACCTAATTAGACTCATGCTGCTCTCCAGTGCTCTCTGATGAACTCACAATCAAAGATGTAGTATACCTATAGGGTAGCAATGAGTAATCTTAGGTCACTTGGTAAAGTGTTCACCTAAGTCCGACCCAAGCTGACAACATAAACCTAAGCGTGTTTGCAAGCTGAGTGTTTAGAATATTGGCATAATAATAAAAGATGCTGAAAACTGGATTCCACTACTTTATTGAATATATGAATAATTATATACTGAATTTGTAATGGAGCTAAGATAAAAAAAGCTATGTTTTCAGCGGTTATACCATGATCTCATGAAAATAATTAGGTTGACATATATAATTAATTACTACGTATTTTGGTATGATGACCATTGCACGTTAATACCATAGCTTTGCGAGCATTGAGTAATCTTAGGTCACTTGGTAAATTGTTCACATAAGTCCGACCCAAGCTGACAACATAAACCTAAGCATGTTTGCAAGCTGAGTGCTTAGAATATTGGCATAATAATAAAAGATGCTGAAAACTAGATTCCACTAATAGAGTAATTATATACTGAATTTGTAATGGAGCCAAGATGAAAAGGTATGTTTTTCAGTGGTCATACCATGATCTCATGAAAATAAATAGGTTGACATATATAATTAATTACTACGTATTTTGTTATGATGACTATTGCACATTAATACCATAGCTTTGAATCCAATGATGAATATCTTCAAGCAAGACACAAATAGCAACAGATTGGTCACCAATTCACTCAGTAAACACAATACTCCAGAAAAGTATACACTGAATTCACAATAAAGTTGTTTTTCCACTTGGAACTTTGTAAACAGAAACCAAGTAACCTCGTTTTACTTCACTTACAAGTCATGATGTTCACGATGTGGTCACCTCGACCTTTCGTTCCTCCTCCCTCACACTGGCAGACGTCTCTAACAAGCTTTCTTACCACCATTATCTCAATATGAATAATCGGCAGCAATAATTATAAATCATATTCTAAATGACATTTTAATGCATTTTTAATGTCATCTTCTTCATTTGCATGTGTGTACCTTTCTGCTACAAATAAAAGTTTTTTCCCATGTTTTGTGTTCCTTAACTCGAATATTTCACATTTTTATCAATAACAAAGGCATCAAACACCAATTGTATTTTCAAGCTATGTTTTTTTTCTTTTTCTGTTGACATAAACTACATCGTTTTCCTTTGGTGCCATTATTTTCACATGGGTACAGTCTATCACTCCCACAACACCGGCAAGTTGGTAGAATTCTGCTTGCTTTACACGGATCTCCACCCTATCAAGGGGAGACTGGATAAACCTCCCGACTACCTACGGGTCACTGAGGGCGGCCAGAGTTTCCACAATCACCCTGCTTACACTACTCTGGCTTACCCCCTAACTCATCACTTGAACACTGCAGCATTTTTCCTGTAGCCAAGTATCTTTAAGTCAAAATCACTTTCAACCCCGGGGTGCGGGAATGCTCCCTTTGAACTGGATCTTGTAGCTCTCTTCTCACCAAATCAGTCACATACTCCATTCCTGCACGGTCTAATATGTATGTCTTGACAAGTTCACCATCGTTATACAGTTCCAAAGCGCCCTATCAAACTCTAAATTGCGGAGGCGGGCTGGACGAGGAAGTCCGGGGGCCATGTTGATATGGGTCTGGGTCTGGGATTCAATATTAACTTTACTATTAAGTGTTTAGAAGTCCTCGCCAGCACTCTCAAGTTAATACCAAAGTTAATAGTAGGTATTAGGCTAATAGTTGTTGAGGATACACTTTGAGAGTGAAGTTAATACCAAAGTCGAAAGTTAATACCAAGTTTAGTATTAATAGATGTCGAGGATACGGGCCCTGATCTGCTTCTTTTTTCTCTTCTTCACACTATATTCAGGTTTTCCTATTTTCCGATTTGCCTATTTTCCCAATTTTTTCTTCTTTTCTTTCTAATTGGAGACTTTTTATGCCCTAAGTTGTTGTCTTTTTATGCATTTTATTTATGGTCTTTTATTTCTTGTATTTTCTTTTCCTTACGCTTAGTTTTATCCTTGGAGGAATAATACATGGAGTGGCCCTCAGCGGGTCGCTCTCTTGGAGGAAGATTCTTCCTCCTCTTGAGCAGGCATTGCCTAACTTTGTAATAACTACCGATGAAGTCCTTAAAGCTCTCCAGTCCCTTAAAACAAATACAAGCCCCGGACCTGACAACGTATATCCTATACTGCTTAACCCTAGAATGGAAACCGTTTGCCGTTTGGCACAAAAATTAAGGTGTTTTTGAAACTCGCGCTCACTGTGGTTAACCTTGGCCGAATTTTTCAACTCATTCACGGGCATGTATTAGTGCGTCGGGTGCCCTGTTGAGGAGAGGGTATCACAGTCCTCTGCTCCTTCTCACTTCTCTGGTATGAGTGCCCCGTGTGCCATTCGGCACAGCGTTTCCAGTAACGTTATTTTTGTTGTCAAATAAAGTTTTGGAAGTACCCATTTTGCCCTCTTTCGGATTCTATCCCTCTCTCTGTTCCTAAGGCTCTTCGTCTCATCAGCTCTCCTCCTCCTACTGATAGCCTTCTACCTCTTAAATTCCGCCGCGATGTTGCTTCTCTTTCTATCTTCTATCGATATTTCCACGCTGACTGCTCTTCTGAACTTGCCAACTGCATGCCTCCCCCCCTCCCGCGGCCACGCTGCACACGACTTTCTGCTCATGCTCATCCCTACACTGTCCAAACCCCTTATGCAAAAGTTAACCAGCATCTTCACTCTGTCATCCCTCACGCTGGTAAACTCTGGAACAACCCCAGTTGGGGTCTGTGGATTTCCTCAACAACCCTCAGTACTACAGGGACGGTGTGCACTTGAGTGTAACAGGGTTGGAAAAGTATAAGGATGCAGTCTTGGGTGGCCTGAGATATGCCCTTGAACACCGGCAGTGAGTATAGTTGATCCCCAGATGGCCGAAGCATTATTCAGCTGAATAGCTAGTGGCAATTGAGGGCCAACTAGCGGGACTGCCTCCTTGTACAGTTAAGGGTCTTTTTTATATTTGCCCTTTTAATTGAAACCACCCCTATTAATCAAACCCTTTCAGATTGTTTATTTCAATATTGAGCCTGCTTATAAATTTGCCATAATGGAATCAAAACTAAACCCTGAGGATGCAGCCACTCATGGAGTAGATATAGACTCTGTTCCCCAAGAGATAATTAAGACCCTGAGAAGGAGCAGGGGAGTCTTTAAAAGAAAAATAACACTCCTTCTTAAGCAATTGAAAGAATTAACTCAAACATATTCCTTGACACCCTCCCTAAGTAAGAGCTTGACCAATAAAATATAATTAGAAATGGTACAAGTGAAACACTATGATGACAGAATAAATAAAGTAATGGATCAAACAGACCTTGAAAGTAAGGATGAAACTTACTATGCCTCAGAGTTGGAAGATCAAATGAATTTCTCACTACAGATTGAAATAGAATTAGATCAGTATGTTGGGCTAAATAGGGATCAGGATTCAAGAGGTGCTCAAAGTGATATTACTTCACAGAATCTTATGCAGTTTATGTCACAGATGAATTTTAGTGAAGTAAGCCTCCTCCATTGAATTGTGGAACATTTTCGGAAAAGGAGAAGAACAAGTTTGCTTTTAATATTTGGGTGATAAGTCAAGTTTATAATCCACTATAAATCTATCATAAGGGTTAGCTAAGTTTTACGTAACCTCCTCGGTTCAGTGGAGCCGTATGTGGCGATCAGTCACTGGGATTCACTCTGATATCCGAATCCTGAGTGACTCATCATTTTTTAACATTGGAGTGTCAAAAGGATTTGATCGGTAGTGATGTCGTCTTAATTCACAGCTTGTTCGTCACATCCACCATGGAAGCCACACAGGCAATACGCGGAGCTATCCTTGCCTTTCACAGAGAGGGCATCAGCATTTCTGAAATTGCTCGCTGGACTGGAGTTTCAAGACCAACTGTGTATCGGTGGATTCGACGAAATGAGGAGACTGGCAATGTAGACGATATGCCAAGAAGCGGCCGCCCTCGATGCACAGCTAACGAGGAGGACATGGCAATGTTCTACTTTCATAGGTTAATGCTTGGTGAAATAACTGCACTGTAATGTGTGTAAATTGGCATGATCATATAACATGACTGATTCACAATTTCTTAACCAGGCCATTGCAGCTGACCACTTCAGACCTGCCGTCAGCATTCGAAATGATCTTCATCTACGATGCACCCCACAGACTATACGCAACAGTCATTATTCCAGTGAACTGCATGGTCGTAAACCAGCAACAAAGCCAGAGCTGACTGCCTTGCTTAAGGAGACAAGACTGAAGTATGCCCTGAATTATGCTTACAAACCAGACAGTTTTTGGGACCGTGTCGTCTTCTGTGACGAGAAGACATTTTGCAGCTTTAAACTAACATGTAAACACAAGAATAAGTAGCACCAACACACGAAGAAACAAGTGTTAATAGCACAAAAAGTGTGCTAGATCGGCGTCGCATGACCCTCCAACACACCTCCAACAATTTGTATTATGCAACTAGGGGTCTAAAATGGAAACTGCTGAGAAGTAAAGATGGCGCCACTATAAACACTTGCCTGCGCCACAACGGGTTGGGACCGACCATCAGGCCCTACTATGAAGGCCTACCGGCGCCACAGGCCAAGACGTAAAAAAAAAAAAAAAAAAAAAGAGCTGACTTTGTTTATAATGCCATGCTGTAGGGTTCATCAGGGCTAACAAATGTTATAATACAAAGTCATGTCTACAATGCATGGGTAAGCCAGGAAAACAACTTGAAGAGAACAACGACAACACTAAAAAGATGGACAATTTGTTGATCGATCGGCGTCTGTGACGCCGATAAAAAACATGGCAAGCTAGTGTTCCCACTAACCCGAGGTAACACTTAACCTGCTCACTCGGTCTTAACACCACTCAACTTAATTAAGCCTTGACTACAACTAGCGAGTATTTGCGCTCCACCGCGGGCGATGATAGAATACTTTCCAGCTTGATTGTAGCAACGGGCGGGACGCGAACCTGCTTCCTCCTGGACGCAGCGCCAGCACGCTGACCACTCAGCCACCGCAAAGGACCAACTATAGTCCTTGCAGTGATCGGACAGCCAACTGTTCACCCTTGCTGTTTCAATTCACTAGGCAATTGCGCATGATATCCCATGTGCCGACTGTGCAGCCGAGTGAGCTCGGCTGCATTCAGGGAGAAGTCATCTTCGTCGATGACCATGTCAGCAGCGTCATAAAGCACCGAATTCGGTTCCCATTTTGGTCTGCTTGAGTGGTCAATAAGCTTGTTTGGGAGCGGTTCCCCCTCACCGAGCAGCCTCCTCGTCAAGGGTAGGGCCGACTTAAGGCGGTATCACACTAAGCCTTTTTCCTCCAACCGGCAACTTCAACTTTTCCGGGTGTGCGCCACACACGACCAAGGTCGATTGCCCATATCCACAACGTAAACAAACCAGTCGCCCTGTATCCATATGGCGCCGTTTGCAAAAGTAATGGCTGCTGCAGCTCGTGCTGCTGTTACTCATGTTATGAACTTGGTGGTACAGTTAATGGAAGGAAAAAGCGGTTGTGGGTACGATCATGGCTTCAAAGACGGGAGGACAGGAGTGCTTACCCAAACCTCGTCAGAGTACTGTGCTGGTCACCGGGAGTCCTACAGTTTTTATTGAATGAAGAAAGAAGAGTTTTTTATTAACTATTTGATATGGTAGCCCCCACTCATATCCAAGTAAGACACCAGAGTGAGGGAAGAGCAGCAGTCATGAACCATTCACATCTTTTTAAATTTTTTTGGGCGAAGTTTTCATGTGTGTGGTCCCACAGCACGGGGTGTTCTCTTATCTTGTAGACAAATCAGCTGCCAATCCACTTTACGATATTCTTGGTAGGTCATCTTCCAGCACCCTTCTTCTGCTCCTCAGCCATTACCAAGGAGACTATTATAGTCTCCTTGGTCACTGCCGTCGTCTGTTTGCTTACATACAGACGCGCGTTTGCTCATACCCACAACCGTTTTCCATCCGTATGGACAACCGATAACTCGCTCCCGGTTGGGCGTACGGCCAACCGCGGTTGCTCGTAGCCCCAACGGTTGGAGGAAGACGGCCAATGTGACACCGCCTTTACTCTTTTGGTCAGCCTCACGGAAAGTTTAGCACCGATGGGTCTAGGTCGCCTGGCGGTGTCGGGGGCACTTGCGGGACTCTACCTCACGAGATCTACTGCAGGTATTTCCTGAGCAGCTCGGCCATTAAAACAGAGTTGTGTAGTTATTCACCGAGCAGCTCCGCAAATAAATCTAACCCAACTTCATCTTCTAGGGAGGCGGCTTCGTCCCCTTTCGTAACATTCCCGTTCCTATAGGTCAGGGCTGCTCAACTGGCGGCCCGCGGTCCGAATCCGGACCCTCTGAGTGTTGTAGCTGGACCGCAGGCTCCAGGAGTAGAACATATAATTAAAAAAACATGAAGGTCCTGGCGATGAATTCTTGCAAGTGTATTCCCTCGACTGACGGTAGGCCCTACGTACTGTCAGTCCAATAACTACACATGTAAGAATCCGTCACCAGGACATTCATGTTATTTAAATATACTTTTTCTACTCCTCGAGCCTGGGGTCCAGTTGCAGTATTTACCCAGACCTCTGCATACATTTGAAATCGTCTAACTGTACCTTTGCTCGTAATAGTTGAGTATCCCTGCTACAGGTGGCGCCTTAACCCCCTCGACCAGTCTGTTCAATAAATAGTGACGGAAGTAGTAATTGATTTTCACCGAGCACTGCTTTGCAAATAGCCACTCTAATGAGAGAAAATTGGTGCTGCAGTCGTGTCAGGATGATTATACAGTTTAACACAATCACAGTCCGTTACGCGTTACACTTAACTACTTATCCACTTTACTCAAATTATTTTAATTACTGTTGCCTTCCTTGAAGAAGCTAACAGACAAGAAGGTTGGCACTACCACATCAGTAAATGTGATTTGTTCATACAATTTGCTACGTTTAAGTTATAACCTATCTAAAAAAACACAAAAATTACCTTGTACTGTGAGCAGTCGAAGATTATGTGAAGATGAAATACAAATAGCAGCAGAGGGAAGGCTGCCATGTGTGACATGTGCTGCCCATTTCCAGCACAAATGAATTATTTGTAAATATACGGCTGTCCTAATGCTCTGTTGCATAAAACAAAAACACGTAGGTGTATTACTTGCATTTAACTTATGCTTTCATCATCACCAGGTAGGCTATTGCATGTCAGGAGACAAAGTTTCTTTCATAATTAATCAATAACATTCCATTATTTTAACTAATTTGTCAAGGTACGCTGTTATCATTCATTCTATCACATGCTCGTACTCTTTACAGTTTATAAACAAAGGTAATGATTACAGTGGACAGAAACTTTCAAATTCGTTAACGTCAACCGTGCACAAGTCATCCTCGAGCATCACTGTGGCCCTCCGTGCGTTGCAGCAGCAAGGGACGTCTCCAGAGTTCTGCGCTTCCGCGGCACAGAGGTAATAAAGAAAAGCTCGATTGTAGGTTAATTTTATATGAAATTCCTCACTAACATGTGCCTTCAGGATACAACAACACCTGAAGACACGCACACGCGAGTTAATGATTTAATTCCTAATGAATAAATGAATGTGTGTGTGTGTGTGTGTGTGTGTGTGTGTGTGTGTGTGTGTGTGTGTGTGTGTTAAGCTAGTTATATATACCTAGTAGTAGTATACAAGACTTGAAGCGGGCTTGTGTTGCACTGTCTCGGTATCTACTTTTATCCACCTTGCTTTGAATTGTCTTAGCCTTTATTTTCTCCCCACGACGACTGTTGGGAAACCGAGTACAGCTTTTCTGCATCTTGTTTTCCTCTATGTTTACATTCCTTGTCCTTCTAGCATCCCTTATCAGCAAGCCTGCCCTGTCTGCATGCTCCAGGCTCTTTGTAACTTAAATGCAGCGATCAAGTCACCTCTCACCTCTTTCTTGCAATAAAGACAGCTTCTAATTTCGCAGACTCATTCTAGTGTTGTTTTCTTTAAAAAAGCGGATTTCCCACTTTCAAGATGCACATGCAGAACCGTCACGAACCTAACTTCGCGGCGTTTGTAAGAAAAAATATTCTGATGTGTGATTTTACAGCTGCATGGCGTTACGAAGCAGCATACGAAGTGACTAAGACAGACCTGCGGAATAAACTCGAAACGCTGCTATGTACTACGAAGCGCTCAGATGTGTTGATATTATATACTGTCAAATTTAAAATTTAACGACTATCGGTGGACCCCGATGAGCTACGATGAGACACGATATGATCACGAACATCTAAGAAGCAAGGCCAAGAGAATACTCTCTTCTGTTGGCCGTGTAAGAAGCACTAGAGATTCGCTACGAATTACCCGAGAAGACAAACGTACGCCTACGAACCACTACAAAAGCGATACGGAAGAACACAGTATACAATTTTTATATATGCCTGATCGCCGTACAACATGGATCATTGTGACTGATTCCACCGACCGAAAATTACTTCAGTTGTAGTGCGACATTGAAGTCGAAGTCACCAAGCTGGAGTTGATCTAATGTCTTGCTCTCCTTCATCACAGAAAAAAAAGAAGAAACGACAGAAGCTGAGGGCATATTGGACTAAACCATGGCTATCACAGCAAGCTTCCTTTGGACAGTACGAAGATTTCATGACGGAGCTAGCCCTGGGCCTAGAACATCGTGATAGTATTCTCAGTGTTGTGCGGATCAACCAAGGCATTTTCAACTGGCTTTTGCAGAGGGTGGAACATCGTACTGATTCTTAATGCATCGTAGTTATTCTGATGTTATTCGTAACGCATCGTACCTCTTCTTAGGTTATTCGTAATTCATCTTGGTCATCATCGTAGCGCATCGCGAGGCTTCGTTGAGTATATATATATATATATATATATATATATATATATATATATATATATATATATATATATATATATATATATATAAAATGCATTTTTCACTCATCTTGGACGCTTCTCACGATGCATTGCGAACATCGTGGGCAATTCTTGATTATCGTAACTCGTCGAAGCAGCATCGTAGGTCATCGTAACGCTTCTCAACGGTTTTGGGGTGAAGCCAAAGTACAAGACAACGGCTACGATGGGTTATAATGCGTTACGATACCTGAAAACATTTTGCGATGCACTACGGTATACTATCACGGTGACCTACGATGCCGAACTCTGTTTGCCCGTTGAGCAAGCCGCTACGCATAGTAGGATTCTAGTTGTAAAAGAACCAGGTAGGACACGTAGCAATTGTTTTAAGTTAGATTAACTTAGATTAAACAAAGACGTAGGCAAGAATTGGTTTACCAATAGAGTCGTGGATGAGTGGAACAGGCTTGGCAATCATGCATGCATGTGATGAATGCTAAGCCATTGATACATTCAAGAAGTTGTATAAATTCATGGCCACTTGCAGACTCCTTACGTTCTAATGTTATAATTTGTGGGGATAACTCTCGAAGTTGTCTACGACGCTGCTGATGTTGACCAAGAAGCCTCGCGATAAAGGAATCGTAACGGGTCAGTTTAAAAGGCGTGTATATGGGAAAGCCCCTGTAGTTATGTAGTTAGTTACTTCGCCCCCACCTAACTTGGAGCCCTATACAAGGTGAGGCTGCTCGTAGGCCCTGTAAGTCCAACAGCCCCAGGGGTGGCAGGAAAGTATACGTAGCCACCATCTGACGTAGCAGTGGCCGCTTGGCTCCTGGTCACGCAGCCTAGCCAACTGACCTCCCCGAGCCAGAGGAGTCCTCCCGTCTTGGCCGGAATAAACGGCCAAAGAGGAGCGTTGCGCTAGCCACAGCACACGACTACGACATCGCTCATCCTCTAGGCCTCCCATCTCCCAACCTTAGAGGAATGCCTCACACGGCAAACATGTGGGCGGACTAAGGTGCTTGGTAAGTATTCAGGAAGAGGGACAGTAAAGTTGGGGGCATACTCTATAGTTGCGGTCGCGGTGATCATTTCCGTCGCATTGGTCCTTGAGCCTTTTAGTGCAGAGGTTCCCAACCTTTTTTTCAGGCGACCCCAATCATGCACCTCTAGACATGACCGTGACCCTTCTAGTTAAGTTGTATATGGGTTATTATATTATAATAACACAATGTTTGGTATTTGGAGGTCTTGGCGACCCCAGGGTTGGGAAAGGGGGCTGTAGTAAGTAGGACACCATTACCCAGGGACACAGTACCAGTGTAACATCCGGGTTACCACAGTTTACCTTTCCCAGGTTTTCCCCGGTACCAATTTATCGACCAGCCCGAAAGGGAAGAGGAACAGCTGGGTGGGCTGCACGCCGACTGCCCGGCCCGGGATTCGAACCCGGGCCCGCAGGTTCGTAGCTAGCCACGCTAACCACCGGACCACGGAGGTGCTATTCAGCAAGAGAGAAAGGAGGAAATAGCTCGGGGTAGTTGAATGCGCTGTATTACTCATCCAGGTGGGGCTGCCCCAATCTCATCCCATCCTGCCATACCTTTTGTGTCCTATTTCCAAAGAGCATATTTGTGATTTGTGTGCTGTATTCCACGTCTAGTTCCCACTTTGATGCAAATAACAGTATTGGGAGGATTATACTATTCATCATATACTTTTTTATCCCCATGCTTGTTGACCAGCTCCAGGATGATGAGTTAGTCTGGGTAAATTTCAACGTTCATCAGCAGCAGTGGGGAAGTGTAAGGTCAAGTAATCGAGTCGAGAAAATTGTTAGCATCCTCTTACAGACAAACGTCTGTCTTCGTAATGATAGTAGTGCGATTAGTGATCTGACAGGCACTGCAACTGCCATTGATGTGTTACTAGGCACAGCAAATAATTTATGCAACCTTGGAAAGTCATCAACGCCACCTATAAATAACCATTTGGTACTCTGTATCTCTTACGCGCCTGACCAATGGCCTGACACAATTTCGTCTCCATCCACACCAAAATTCAACTCGAAAGATAGCAGACTGGGTGTTGACATGAATATATCTGTTGAAGATATTTACACCGAGGCCAGTAAAGCGCAACACTCCATTCGATTCGCTGCCGAAGCTTGTAATCCGAAGACTTCAACAGCTCACACAAAGCCTATAAACAACGGACTGTGGACAACGGATTGCAGATAAGCACTTCTTGAGCGTAATGGTCGATACATACATTTATTTCAGACAGCAGCCCGATCAAGATAGCTTCATAGCCTATACAAAGGCAAGGGGCCAAGACAAGGAATGTTGTCTGACGCCAAAAAAGGTTCTCGGAGTCATCATATATCACAATAACCCAGACCACTCCCCTAACCCAAGGCTGGAACACCAACAAAATAAGCAACCGTATACACACCAATTACAACCAACAATTAACATCATTCCGTCCAGCAAGTTGGAAAGTTTCGTTTAGTCGGCGCAACATCTGTGGTCATGCCGGAGAGAGATAGTAGGGGAAGGAATTATAGGAAAAGGGAACATCTCCCAGAAGACGGGACACAACCCCCGATTAATACCTGGTACCCATTCATTGCTGGGTGGACAGGGGCGTAGGGTATCGGAAAAGCCGCCCAAAATTTTCGACTCCACCCGGGAATCGAACCCGGGCTCTCTTGGTTGTGACCCGAGTGTGCTAACCACTGCACCACGAAGACCCCACCGTCCAGCAAACATTGCAAACACCATAGCTCACACAATCCAGCATACAAGCAGCTCCGCCTCATAATTATGAGCCCGCCCTCCCTCCCCACAAAGAGGCAGAGGTGCTCTCTGTCCCTGCGTTTGCTACTAGAGATGAAAGCACAGACTACAACACTAAGTTTACGTCAGATGAACTCCTCTTTCCCTTGAAATCCTGTAAACACAGCAGTCGCGGTGTGGGCCGGATTCACGAACTTTTACCAACTAACCCTTCGATATCTCTCACATTTACGGGACCACTACCAGACCTCCGGTATCTTTCAAACTCTGCATTCATAAACACTCTTGTAACGGGTCGGTAAGAGCAACCAGTTGTTGTGCTCGGTAGCCAATCACGTGCAAGCTTTTATGGTGTATCTTCAGCTTTAAAGTGACTTTTCTGTACAGATATAGGCTTCAAAATCAAAACGCGGTAAATACTGCTCTAGAAGTAATAATAAGCAGTGCAGTCCCCCAATAAGATGTATTTTGTTAAATTGTTACTATAGCCCTTGTTACAAGTCCGTCATGGCGCAGGGAATTTTTTATAGTGACGCCATCTATTCTTGGCTCATGCTGCCCCCCCGGAACTCATTCTTGATTCACTTGGAAGGTTCTTCTAGAGCCCGGGTTGAGAGGTGGTCAATTCCATTCACTACGGTAAACAATGCTTGTCAATTCCATTCACTACGGTAACTTGTGTTCGTCAATTTCATTCACTACTAAGCTTGTCAGTCGGTTATTTCTGTCTAAAGCTGTGGAACAAGTATAAGTAGAAAGTGAAAAGTGAGGATAACTCATCGTCGCTGAGGCTACTCATACGCTGCGCCACTCATACGCTGCGCCACTCACTTCGTCTTTTCATGTCGTTTTTCAGTTATTTCCATCATTATTATATATTTTCATACTCCTACAACTACGATGATAATCAAATTGCATTGTCATGTTAAAAAATCATCGATGCAAGTCGTCAGACGGCAGAATAATGTTGTAGTGGCAGTGTTCACCCAGCTCACCAGATCTCGGTAACTCACTCACGGGTGCTCGGGTGGTAAATTTTGGCTTTACTTGACTATAGTAACTGGAGGCTCGGTAAGTGCTTGTCGAATACAGATTTACGGAGTGGGCGGAGTTACCGAAAAACTTACCAACGAGAGGTCTGCTAATGGTTTTATGAATCCGGCCCGTGGCTCGTCCGGGTAATATAACAAAGTATGATTCAGCAACTCCACTGTTAAAATGACCTCACTTATAAAATGAAATCCTCCTGCACCTTCCATTCAGTTCTTGAAATTCACTTATGTCATTCCCATACCCAGACAGGCTGGTAACCTTACAGACGCAAATGCGTTCGACCCGTTGCCCTCACAAATTGTGCAAGTTCATGGAGGTGCATGATCAATAAAGGGCTCCTTTGTGTTTTAAAAGGGAAAGGTTTGTCAAGTGACCAACGGTCGAGCTTTCAAAAACACCGAACCACGACGCATCACTTGACAAACCATCACTTTAATTCAGAGGCTTTTGGAAGAAAAGTTTACAATTGGACGTAGGTTCGGATCCCCGCCTGGGTAGTTGACGCGCATCCCACTCAGCTGTTCATACTTCCTGGCCGACGCACGAGTGCCTGGGAAAACGTGGGGATGGTAAACCCAGGGTGGTAACATGGATGACACACTGGGCCGTGTCCCAGGCAAAGGATTCTTATCCACCATAGGCTCAAGGGCCAAAAAGGAGGAGACAAGCAGTTAAGTCACGCGCAGCTATAGCGATGCCCAAAATTTTACCTGTACATAGGTATTCATTATTTATATTATAAAGTATTATAATTGCATTAAATTTTCACGGCATTTCTTAGCACAAATAATGGTATTGCTGGAGATTAAAATTATTCGTATTCGTATTTGACTCCTGCAGCGATTCTATACCTGGTCTGAATAATAAAACATCATATTTGCATCTTTGGTATTAGTAACACAAGAAAAACTATCAAAGGACTCAGGTCGATCCCGTTAATTATTCAGTCAGTTTTTCGGTAAAGCTCGTGTTTTATGATGTGTAATTGTAGTACTGAGTGCAAAGATAATATCCTAAAAACTGACTTAACTGTAACCAGCTGGTCTTTCATAATATCACCGCAATCCCCTCCACTACCATCAAGCCCCTCCCTTCCACGTCAGCCTTATAAATGCCAATAACACGGAGCCCTTCCTAGCGCCACCCAGGATAAATTATAAAGGCAGGGGTGGTGAGGGGGCATGGCTTGCTTGTGGACTGACCAATGATATACACTGAAGAGGGAGAGGAGTGGCTTATTTGCCAAGATAACGTACACCAGTCAGGAATAACGTCAAACATACTGACTAACAAAGAGAAGATTGACCTCAGAAATGAAATAATCTCCAACATCTGGAAATTACAAACGGAATCCGATGAAAAAAACGAGAAAAAACTGAGCTGAGAACATGAAAGCAACGAAGCGGAAAACTCCTGCTTGTTTGTATCTGTTTAAGTATTCACTAGATGACATCAATTTGGTTCACTATTTACTCATTGATCTTTTCTTACGTGTTAATGTATTAATTTATTCAGGTCAGTTTTTTGTCTTGCTCAGAGCGTCTGGAGGGGAAGGCTTGTTGAACTTCCT
This sequence comes from Eriocheir sinensis, assembly GCF_024679095.1. NCBI lineage: Eukaryota > Metazoa > Arthropoda > Malacostraca > Decapoda > Varunidae > Eriocheir > Eriocheir sinensis. The sequence goes on from NC_066564.1 coordinate 11,657,967, forward strand.
GTAGTGTGGAATAGTCGCCGTACCTTCTAACAAATTAACTTGCCATTAACTTAACGTACTTAGCTAACTGACTTACTCATCATATAAACATTTAACCAACTTTAATCATTAATAACATTTATTTTCGCATTGAATTTTGCTAACTAACAAAATGACTCCGCAACTACTTGGTCAACGAAACAACAACCAGATAACTGACAATCGATAAATTTTGTCTGATTTACTAACTAAAGCCAAAGTGTTTAATAACTAACAATTTTAACCTAACAACTAACTTGCTTGCTTCTTTGCTTACCGAACTGCCTTATTAACTGATTCATATTAGTGTTCACCCGAGGAGTGGGCAAATAGCCTCCTCCCGAAACGGGCGCGCGATCCTCCCGGTGAGGCACGTACGGGAGGCGCGAGTGCCGCAGGCCTATCGAAGACACTCCTGTGTCCCCACTTCCCGTTTCCTTATTGTCGCATCAACACCAGAGAGTAGTTCGGCATGCTCTCTAAGCAAAAATTTTCTCAAGTCTATCCTCCAAACTACACACATGTGAGAAACCATTTCCTCAAAGTTTATCAAAACTCGGAGTCCCCATCCAGGTGGAGTTGAACAGGAATGCCCCCATTGCTTCCAAAGACAGCTCTTCCAACTTTCTCATCACCAACTTCTGCAATATTTACAATCTTCGCTACAATTTCCAACCTGTAGAACATCATTTCCTTCTCTAAGCCTCACCTCTTCCTAACTGAACACAAGTTTCTGAGGCTATTGAGTTTTGACAGTAACCTCTACTCTAATTCCTTTTATTTTCTTCCTAGAGCTGAACCATTTTCTTAAAAGAGAAAGAAGGATATACATAAGCCCACAATGGCGCTGCTCGCACAAAGCGTCAGTAAGAAATAAATAAATGGTTAGGATTATGCGCTATAGCTGCACGTGGGCGCGGTACTCATCTCCGCCGCATTGGTACTTGAGCCTGTGGTGGGAAGAACCCATTAACCCGGGACACAGGGCTAGTGTGACATCCGGTTACCACACTTTACCTTCCCCTGATTTCCTCAGGTTCCAATTTATAAGCCAGCCCGAAAAGAAGGAATAGCTGGGTCTGTGGACACGTAGCTAGACACGATCATCAGTGCACCTCGGAGGCTTCAGTAAAACAGTTCAAATAGAGAGGCAAGAGGAATTCTGAGGTGTCTTGATACACTTGATAATCTTTAAGTCGTAGCCAGGATGACATGAATATACACGTAAGCTGTTCCAGAGTTTACCAGCGAAAGGGATGAATAAATGTGCTGGTTAACTGTTGCATGAGGGATTTGGGTAGTGTAGGGATGAACCAGAGTAGAATTAGAAGGTCTTGCTCACCATGCAGGGCAGGGGAAGGGGGGGAGGCATGAAATTAGGAAGTTCAGAAGATCTGTCAGCATGAAAATATCGAAAGAAAATCAAACGAGAGGCAACATCGCTGCGGCGTTTAAAGCCCCGTTCACACTGTGCCGACTCTGGGCCACGACTACCCACGATTCTAGGGTTCACGAGGTCTTGGGTGTTGATGTGAAAGGGTCGGGCATGTCCTGAAAGAGGTCTTGAGACATGCCGAATGCTGCGCCGACGTCATGACGGGAGTCTGGAGTCGTGAGGGTTAGCAAGACATGCTGGCAACTAGTTGGCCGAATGTCCCAGACAGTCGGCAAGACACCAAGACCACAATACCCCCCCCCGCTTCTTGGAGCGTGGGAACCAACTTGTCAAATGCAGAAGTCGCTGGGTTGTCGTGGCCCAGAGTCGGGGCTGCAGAGGCAAAAAACTGTCAGTATGAGGAGGTGAGTTCATGACAAAAAGATTTTGACTATCTGGTCCCCCAAAGAGCTGTGTGTGTGAAGCCTTCCCACATAGTTATGAAATGCATACTCCATGCGAAAGCGGACACGGCCTTTGTATATGGACAGCATCTGGGAGGGGGAAAAATTGGTGGAGACAATACAAAACAACATCGCGGAAACTGATTTATTTAAATATAAAGTAGGGGCGGTCCAGAATTCGTGATTTTTATAGGGGACCCTTTACAATGAGTGGTACCAGAAAAAAGTTGGAAAGTTTCGTTAAGTCGGCGCAACATCTGTGGTCATATGCCGGAGAGAGACAGAAGGGGAAGGAATTTAAGGAGAAGGGAACAGACCCCAGGAGACGGGACACAACCCCCGATTAATACCTGGTACCCATTCACTGCTGGGTGGACAGGGGCGCAGGGTATCGGAAAAGCCGCCCAAATTTTTCCACTCCGCCCGGGAATCGAACCCGGGCTCTCTCGGTTGGAGTGTTACCTGAAGGGAAACTCATATCTGTGTGGGAATGCATCGTAAGTCTTTGTATGAGTTTTACACTGATTTCATGGAAGGAATTAATGCAAAGAGATAAATAAGGAGGTGATTAATGGACCTATTGGGATAATATACAATAATGCGGCCACGCGTGTGTCTGCCATCTTCAGCTCTGTTCCTCTTGTCTCCTAAAACAAATCCCATCTGGAGTCTATACACACGCCATAGAGTCTGCTGAGAAATTCATATAATACAAGGAGTTCATGAATTACATCAAACATTACCTAACATAAGACGGCCAACATAAAAATGCAGAAAAGAGTAGGCTAAACAAGGCTACAAACAATGGCGAGTATCAATTTCGCTTAAGTTACATCAAATCTGGCCTATTTAGTGAATAAGCTCGCTAATATGTAGAAAATGACTTAGTTGGGTTCTATTAGAGTATGAACGTGGTCAGGCGAAGTAAGGTGAGGCTAGGTTAGGTTTAGGGTGTCGGTTAATTGGTAAATGTGTAGATACGCTACGCTTCCTTATTTTTCTTCTTTTTCTCCCAGATTTTCACAGAACCATTAAGACACCTGTAAAACGTTTATCTGATGTGGCGGACAGAGGCTAGGTAAGGAGGTTATTAATTAAGTGAAGCTACGCCGCTCATTTTCCTCGCAAATCCACTGTTCTAACCTTATCTAGCCTGACCAAACCTAAACTGAACTTTGTCCGCCACATTAGACTAACGAAATTTAGGTTATCTTAATGGTTCTGGGAAAGGGGAAGGAAAAACACAAAATAAGTACGTATCTACAGTTTTTTCAACACATTTACCCAGCGATGATTTATCTTTCCACCTATTAGGTTAAAAGTTAAAATCCTTGCATCCATCCCCACCCTTAACCCGACCGCTACGATTGGCACAGATTTGGATTTCATTGGTAGCCTGTTAACACATACTCTGAGGACCTTCTCTGCATCTGTGGTGGTGAATGGAGTGTTTCCCATGTGGTATTGGTGTGCTGCATATCCCCTCCATATGTACATGACTTTACATTTTCTTTATTGAATTGTAGCAGCCACTTTTTGTTCCATTCCTGTAGCTTGGTGATGTCTTCTGGTAGGAAATCCGCAGTCAAGGGGTTAAAATGACACGGGCTATTTCATGATGTCTAACAAAGCTTTAAAATGTAGACTATTAGACATAAAGCTAAGAAGAAGAAGAAGAGGTTAAAAGGCAGCTATGATGTGTTAGTTGTCTGACACTTGTCTCTCCCTGTGACCCATTACTCTACAGTGTTAGTTGTGTGACACTTGTCTCTCCCTGTGACCCATTACTCTACAGTGTTAGTTGTGTGACACTTGTCTCCCTGTGACCCATTACTCTACAGTGTTAGTTGTCTAACACTTGTCTCTCCCTGTGACCCATTACTCTACAGTGTTAGTTGTCTGACACTTGTCTCTCCCTATGCCCCATTACTCTACAGTGTTAGTTGTGTGACACTTGTCTCTCCCTGTGACCCATTACTCTACAGTGTTAGTTGTGTGACACTTGTCTCTCCCTGTGACCCATTACTCTACAGTGTTAGTTGTCTGACACTTGTCTCTCCCTGTGACCCATTACTCTACAGTGTTAGTTGTCTGACACTTGTCTCTCCCTGTGACCCATTACTCTACAGTGTTAGTTGTGTGACACTTGTCTCTCCCTGTGACCCATTACTCTACAGTGTTAGTTGTGTGACACTTGTCTCTCCCTGTGACCCATTACTCTACAGTGTTAGTTGTCTGACACTTGTCTCTCCCTGTGACCCATTACTCTACAGTGTTAGTTGTCTGACACTTGTCTCTCCCTGTGACCCATTACTCTACAGTGTTAGTTGTGTGACACTTGTCTCTCCCTGTGACCCATTACTCTACAGTGTTAGTTGTCTGACACTTGTCTCTCCCTATGCCCCATTACTCTACAGAGAACACTGCTGGCTCATCAAATTCCTACAGCTAACCTTCCCGAGATCACTTCAGATGATATATACTCGACATTCAACTCAAAAGAAACGTATGCATGGGTATGTGGTCTATGCAGTCCTATCTTAACAGATCTGCATATCATTTTGATACTTTTTACAACAAACGAGTCGGCACAAGGGCAACAAAAAATGTAGAAAAAAAGCCCGCTACTTGCCGCTCCCACAACAGAAGAAAGTACAGTGGCCAAAAGAGAGGTCACCTCGATACACTTCTTGAAAGAGGTCAAGTTATAAGCAGGAGGAAATACAGACGAAGGAAGGCTGTTCCAGAGTTTACCAGTGAAAGGGATGAAAGAGTGAAGATGCTGGTTAACTCTTGCATAAGGGGTTTGGACAGCATAGGGATGGGCTAGAGCAAGATCTTGGGCTAGAGTAGACAGTCGAGTGCAGTGGGGTCGCATGAGGAGGGGAGGCATGCAGTTAGCAAGTTCAGAAGAGCAGTCAGCGTGAAAATATCGATAGAAGATAGAGAGGCAACATGGCGGCGGAATTTAAGAGGTAGAAGACTATCAGTATGAGGAGGTGGGCCGATGAGACGAAGAGCCTTAGACTCCACTCTGTCCAGAAGAGCTGTGTGAGTGGAGCCCTCCCACACGTGAGATGCATACTCCACACGAGGGCGGACAAATTCCCTAGCTATAAATGGAAAGCATCTGTGCGAGGGAGAAGAACTGGCGGAGACGATACAGAACGCCCAACCTCGAGGAAGCTGATTTAGTGAGAGAAGAGATGTGAAGTCTCCAGCTGAGATTTTGAGCTAAGGATAGACCGAGGATATTTAGTGTTGAAGGAGGTGACTATTGAGAAGGTCTTCTGTTGAAAGAAGTTGAATAATGCAGAGTGGAGTCGTCAGCGTATGAATGGATAGGACAGTTTGTTAAGGAAAGAAGATCATTGATGAATAGCAGGAAGAAAGTGGGTGATAGGACAGAGCCCTGTGGAACGCCACTGTTAATAGGTTTAGGGGAAGAACACTGATCGTCTACCACAGCGGAGATAGAACGGCCGGAAAGGAAACTGGAGATAAGGAACAAAGAGAAGGATAGAAACCGTAAGAGGGCAGTTTAGAAAGCAAAAACTTGTGTCAGACTCTATCGAAGGCATTCGATATGTCTAGCGCAACTGCGAAAGTTTCACCGAAACGGCTAAGAGAGGATGACCAAGTCAGTAAAGATAGCAAGAAGATCGCCAGTAGAACACCTCTTGCAGAACCCGTACTGGCGATCAGAAAAGGTTTCCGTTCTAAAGCCTATTTCTACACATTCTTAATTCAACATTTATCCAGTAATTCCAACACCTTACTCACTTTTGCCCCTTGACTGCGGATTTCCTACCAGAAGATATCACCAAGGAATGGAACAAAATGTGGCTATTACAATTCAATGAAGAAAAATGTAAAGTCATGCACCTTGGGAGGGGAAATCCAGCATACCAGTACCACATGGGAAACACTCCACTATCCACCATAGAGGCAGAGAAGGACCTGGAGGTGCATGTTACCAGGCTACCAGTGAAAGCCAAATCCGTGCCAATCGCAGCGGACAGGTTAAATATAAATTATTATATCTGAACAGTTTGTAATTGTGAAGGCACAGCGATATAATAGGTAGTACTACCTAGATAAGGACATAAAAGGATAAACGAAGACGTTTATAAATAAAGCAGTTAGTGCATGGTGGAGAAAGTATTTAAAAGTAAGATAGTTCATGTATGAGAAAGAATTGAAGCTAATGGCATTTTCATTCTTCTTTTGAAATAAAACAGCCGATAGGCATTAAAAGAGCTCGAAATATAGAATAATAATTATGAACGGTAAGCAGTCCATTCTTGGAGACGCTAATAATGGTCTTTACGTTTTTTTTTACATCAAAGAACACGGCTCAAGGGCAACGAAAAAAGTACGAAAAAAGCCCGCTACTGGACGGACAAAGAACAAGCGAAACAAAAACTACTTTCGGTCTAATAAAACTAATTACGATAATACTGATGAATAAGGAACTAATGGAAACTTTTGGGACAATGTTCGAGATTACGAGGTTGTGGCTATTGCGAGGATGTGGTCAAAGTCATTTACAACAAGACAAGTCACTCTGCCTTCAAAAGTGCGACCAGTACGCGCAGGGGCGGTTTGGGGCGGAGCAGCGGGATGACGTCACTTGATACCAAATACCCGCCAGTTTACGGGTGACTAAAGTTGCGGCCAGGTGTGCACTAGGGCTGCCAGGTTGGCGGGTTTCGCGCTAAATGTGGCGGTTTTTTTTGGCGGATTTCTGTCCTGCTTGGCGATTTTTTGGCCTTTTTGGCTTTTTGTCCAGTGAATTACAAATTATCCGTACTATCAAAATGATCTTAGAGGTCATGATTCATAAAACATGTTGTTGACTGGCGAGCGACGAGAAGAATGTTCGCACTCAGATGCTAATTATAATAATGTTCACACTCAGCTGTTAATGATGATCCTTGCCCGCCCTCACAGCCTGAGTCAGGCCACCTGAGTCAGCCCACTTGCCCCTGTCTCCCCCTTCCCTCTCCGTCTCCCTTCCCTTTCCCTCTCCTTGTCCTTGCTCACGTCAGGGCAAGAGGGGAGGGCTTATTCTCCTGTCAGTTATGGTCACCTGCACTACGACTTCCGGAAGTGAATTTTCACATGATATGCGGACATAATAAACTCCTGAGTCGTGAAAAGTAAAGTGTGATAATGAAAGGCGATACACTCTCAATGCTGTCAAAAGTGTGATAATGAAAGGCGATACACTCTCAATGCTGTCAAAAGTGTGATAATGAAAGGCGATACACTCTCAATGCTGTCAAAAGTTTGATAATGAAAGGCGATACACTCTCAATGCTGTCAAAAGTGTCAGTTTTTTTTTTTGCCAGGCGTTGAAAATCTAACTTAAAAAAATAGAAAAGTCAACAAATTAGTTGTTCTGGCATCTTCGGAGTCCCCTGGGATAGCTGAGTCAACTAGGTCACCTGTGTGACCCCACCCAAAAATAGTGACGAGTCCTAAGCACTCAGTTCTCCGAAGACGACTTCAGTTTTAGCCGGGAAACACTGAAGGAAGGTCATCACTGGAGGGTGGATCAGGAACAGAAGACGGGCAAAGCGGCGAAGTGTGGGAGAAGATACTGTAAAGAGTGGGTGAAAGAAGAGGGAATGAAAGAGTAGATCACCGGTGTGCCAGGTGGTGACACAAAGGCTGCTTGCAGATTTTGTAAAACAGTGCTACGGGCCCACCTGTCGGATCTGCAAGACCACTGCTCAACGAAGAAACACGAGAAAAACGCCCTTCCCTTCTCCGCCGCAAGAACGCTGCTTGATACAGGCATCAAGAAGATGACAGTGACTAATACTATAAGGATATGTGAACTGAAATTATCTGCGCACATTGCGTGCCACTCAAGCATGAAAACTATTGATCACTTGCATGAACACGGCACTCATAACAACGTGCTTGGACCATACATGTTAGAAGAGCTGTTTGAGGACATAGGTGATAGTGCATCTTCACTAATTATAGATGAAAGCGCGGATATAACAAGCAAAAAGAAACTGTGTTGTCATCCGTTACCCAAGCTTAAAAAAAAGTTACATCATTCCTCGGTCTAGGCACTCCAGTGGAACTAGAAAACGTCACTTCCCAGGGCATAATAGACAAATTACTAGATTTTTTCAAAAACATCACAATCTGGAGCCAACAAAATGTATGGGTCTGGCGACAGACGGGTGTAACACGAGGGCAGGACGGAGAAACTTATTACTAAATTCAAAGAAATAAATCCCCAAGTGACGCACATTAAATGTATATGCCACTCGTTACAACTCTGTTCATCGTATGCCATGAAAAATCTCCCCGATCACCAGGAGTTCCTAGTATCTGAACGAATACAGGTGCACTCCTCGCACAGCCCACTCCGCCAGCAGAAATATGCGAGCCTTTTCTCTACCATCAACGTAGGGGAACAGCCGCTGAAGATATTCCAGCTGGCAAACACCCGATGGCTGGCGATTGCACCGTGTGTGACGAGGATGTTCGACCAGTATGATAAACTGAAGTTACACTTAGAGGTGAGTCGTATATCTGTGGAACTAGATTTTCCCAAGTAGGGGAAAATGCCAAGATGACCCCAACTGAGAGTTCATGTAACTTTTGAATGTGAGTGATACAAGGAAAGTTGGAAAGTTTCGTTTAGTCGGCGCAACATCTGTGGTCATATGCCGGAGAGAGATTCACATAGATTTACATAGAAAATCAGACCACACAGACCCCATGGTCCAGACTTGGTGGTCTGTCCTTAAACCTAAGTGATTTTACATTAATCAGAAGACTCCAAAACGTTGCATTTCTACTCTAGTTGATATTAAGTTGAAGGAAGTGACGGTCGAGCTTATTTTTGAAGGAGTCAATCGTGTTACACTGGACCACTGACGGTGGAAGCTTATTCCATTCTCGCACTACAACGTTGGTGAAGAAAAATTTGGTGCAGTCTGAATTTACTTGTCTACATCTGAGTTTTACGCCATTGTTCCTCGTGCGCAAAGTGTCATCGATCATAAACAATGTTGATCTGTCTACATTCGTGAAACCATTAAGTATTTTAAAACATTCGATCAGTTTTCCTCGGAGGCGACGTTTCTCAAGAGAGAACATGTTAAGGGTAGAAAGCCTTTCTTCGTAGGATTTGTTGCGCAAGGAAGGGATCATTTTCGTTGCCCGACGCTGAACACCTTCTAATTTAGCAATATCCTTTGCATGGTGGGGAGACCAAAACTGTACCGCATATTCCAAGTGGGGTCTGACTAAACTGTTGTAGAGCGGGAGTATTACATCTTTATTCTTGAATACAAAGTTTCTTTTAATGAAGCCCAACATTCTGTTCGGAGGGGGAAGGAATTATAGGAGAAGGGAACAGACCCCAGGAGACGGGACACAACCCCCGATTAATACCTGGTACCCACTCACTGCTGGGTGGACAGGGGCGTAGGGTATCGGAAAAGCCGCCCAAATTTTTCCACTCCGCCCGGGAATCGAAGCCGGGCTCTCTCGATTGTGACCCGAGTGTGCTAACCACTGCACCACGAAGCCCCCGGGTGATACAAGGAGCACCATGACATATTTTATAATGGTCTGTGGCAAGTGATTTTTTTATGCCTTCTACCCATCACTGGGAATGCCAGAACCATCTTCACAGGAAGGACTTTTCACCAGTTACTCTTCTTCCATGAGGCATCAGGCACCTTGTCAGAACCAGGCGAGGAATCACTGTTAACACACACACACACACACACACTATTACTACTACTACTACTACTACTACTAGTGTCTCCAAAGATCTTTTTTAAATGATCTTTGGCACAACAACAACAACTACTACTACTAGGACTACTACTACTACTACGTACAATATGAATAATGAAGAAGGATGGGGAGTTCAGTAAACTAGCTCTTCACTGAGTATTGCGACTGACTTGCATATTCATTGTGCTTTTTTTTTTTTTTCATCTTTGACCGACCTGCGCCTCAGAGGTTCGATCAATGAGACTCCGCTAACCACTCGCCGTGAAGCAGTTTTGTTGTCTCCTTTATGAAGGCTGTGTCTTATTCATTGCGTGATTTTACTGTCAAGCTCTCGGGCTCGTAATTTTCTCTGACTCCTCCTCAGTGCCCTCGTGTGCTAAGGGACGGGGAGGGAGAGGGTGCCAGAGTGTTTATAACTAAGGGACGGGGAGGGAGTGGGTGCCAGAGTGTTTATAACTAAGGGACGGGGAGGGAGTGGGTGCCAGAGTGTTTATAACTAAGGGACGGGGAGTGGGTGCCAGAGTGTTTATAACTAAGGGACGGGGAGGGATTGGGTGCCAGAGTGTTTATAACTAAGGGACGGGGAGGAGAGGGTGCCAGAGTATTTATACCATAAGGGTCTGGGAGGGTGTGGGTGCCAGAGTATTTATAACCTAAGGGACGGGGAGGGAGTGGGTGCCAGAGTGTTTATAACCTAAGGGACGGGGAGGGAGTGGGTGCCAGAGTGTTTATAACTAAGGGACGGGGAGGGAGTGGGTGCCAGAGTGTTTATAACTAAGGGACGGGGAGGGAGTGGGTGCCAGAGTGTTTATAACTAAGGGACGGGGAGGGAGTGGGTGCCAGAGTGTTTATAACTAAGGGACGGGGAGGGAGAGGGTGCCAGAGTGTTTATAACTAAGGGACGGGGAGGGAGAGGGTGCCAGAGTGTTTATAACTAAGGGACGGGGAGGGAGAGGTGCCAGAGTGTTTATAACTAAGGGACGGGGAGGGAGAGGGTGCCAGAGTGTTTATAACTAAGGGACGGGGAGGGAGAGGGTGCCAGAGTGTTTATAACTAAGGGACGGGGAGGGAGAGGGTGCCAGAGTGTTTATAACTAAGGGACGGGGAGGGAGTGGGTGCCAGAGTGTTTATAACTAAGGGACGGGGAGGGAGAGGGTGCCAGAGTGTTTATAACTAAGGGACGGGGAGGGAGTGGGTGCCAGAGTGTTTATAACTAAGGGACGGGGAGGGAGAGGGTGCCAGAGTGTTTATAACTAAGGGACGGGGAGGGAGAGGGTGCCAGAGTGTTTATAACTAAGGGACGGGGAGGGAGTGGGTGCCAGAGTGTTTATAACTAAGGGACGGGGAGGGAGTGGGTGCCGGAGTGTTTATAACCTGCCGTGACATTATTATAGAGCATCGCTACAGCTACAGCTATTTCATTCCGTTGTGTTTCGTTGTATTTTCCTCCCTCATTAGACTTTGAGCGATCTACTAGTTTTCTGGGCAGATGAGGACGCAATAGTTGTGGTGGTTGAATTTTTTTTGCTGAATCCCTATAATCACTATACAGAGAGGAATAATGAAATATTTATAATCAGCATAGAGAAGAAATAGAGAATCCATGTAATCAGTACAGAAAAGTTACCAATATCGTAGAAAAGGTCAGTTTACATTTTCAAAGGTGTTGACTGCGTAGCGATGCAACTGAATGACCTCAATGGATTAAGTAAGAGTGGAGAGGTGATGATAAAATACTTATTTTAAAAAGTCAACATCCGTATCAATGGAAACTAACTGGATAAATTAATGTTTACGATGGTTGAACGTGTAATGTTATGAATGCGTGGAACAATTCCAGCCTGTCTGTTCGTCAATGCAAATTCGACTGAAAGTTTCACGTGGAAGGTAAACACATTCATACTCGGGAACTGCTATGTGCAGATCAACAGGCGTGTGGTAGAGATTATTGTATACTCTTGCGTGATGAGAATAGCCTGCTGTGGAATACGCCACCATGGACGGCTCGTCTGCCCGAAACATATTCCCAATCTCTGGACGGTCATGTGGTCTCCGAATAAAGGAAAATACTCCATTGTGATTCCCACTCAAAATTACACACGTGAATTCTACTGACACTTGAAAACGTAACTTGCCCCGTTCAAGAGTGGGCGCCACATACCAAATGAGAGACAGGAAATACGCTAACCGAAAGCCCGGCCGACGGGGGCCACAAAGAGGGAGTGAATATTGCACTGAACACTTTCCAGGCACTGGCGGGGTTAAATCCTGAGACGCCTCCGTGGTCTAGTAGTTAGCGTTTCCAGTTACAAATCCGCGGGCCCGGATTCGAATCCCGGCCTGGGCAGTCGGCGTGCAGCTCAATCAGCTGTTCATCCTCCCTTACGGGCTGGTCGATAAATGGGTACCTGGGGAAACCTGGAGAAGGTAAACATGATGTCACACTGGCCTGTGTCCCGGGGTGACGGCCTCCCTCCCACCACAGGCTCGGGGCCATGGCGACGGAGAGAAGCACTGCGGCCACGCGCAGCTATTACGTATGACCCAACTTTACCTTACCTCCTGCAGACTGTATATACGTACCCTCCGAGGAAGAGGCCTGATCATTATTATTATCATTATTATTATTATTATTATTATTATTTCCTGAAGCGACGCCAAATGAGTAGCCTACGCGTCACAATATACTGGTGTACTCGGCTCAGTTGTCTGGAACAACCTTTAAAATAGTTCCAGTACTCCTGGCCTAGAGATGATATCCTTCTGCTGTCACGTGATACAACGAGCTACACATGGATACAGTGTATACTTACAGCTGTAACGATTACACTGATGGGTGAAACAGGCCAAAGGGTTTGCCTGTGCCCTTCCCTACACTAAGCTAGTAGGCTAGAAAAGTGTGCCCACCACTCCCCTTCACATACGGTTCATATTAACATAGAGAATAATGGTTCCCACTCTTTCATCTTAACCGTTATCCAAGAAGGGAATGCCATCCCTCAAACGCAGCCCCCTTTCCCAGCCCTGGGGTCGCCAAGCGTGTTTCTTGGGGTCGCCAAGAGCTCAAAGTATCAAACATGGTGTTGTTATATAATAACACATAATACAACTAAACTAGTGGGGTCGCGGTCATGTCTAGATGTCCATGATTGGGGTCGCCTGAAAAAAAAAGGTCGTGAACCACTGGTCTAAGGGATTGGTGGAAGCTGGGAAAGATTCACCTCAGTGGTTACTTGGGCGGCGCATATTTCACGGTAAATATGAAGAGTTTAGTTGCCACTCGGGTCTGGCCGTGGTTAAGAAGAGAGAGAGAGAGAGAGAGAGAGAGAGAGAGAGAGAGAGAGAGAGAGAGAGAGAGACGGCCAAACAGGAACATACACCGACAGACAGGCAGACAGAGACAGACGGACAGACGCGCACCACTAACGGACGCCGTGACTGTTTGCCTTTCATTACGGCAATAATAATGTAGGGAGGGATTGGCAGCCCGATAAATACAGCGTTGTCTCGAAGGGGAGAGGCAGTCTTGACTAGTCTTTTACAGCCCCAGCGGCAGTAAACATCGACCTAGAGAACATCAATTTTAATGAAGCAAATTGAAAGCGTCGGTCGAGTTGTTGCAGTAGATACACAAGGTGGGGAGCCTTTCCTTGACAGTTACTCAGTTTTTCTTTACGTTGAAAATGGGTCAAAACGATGTACATTTGATGCAGCCTTATCGTGAGGGCCCGCTACCGAGTCCATGTGCATCCTCATTATGAGAGACTACTCCTGAAGGTGCTCGGAAAGGTTAGAATTTGTATTGCTTGATATGCAAGTCTAAAAGCTGGATATAACTCCTTTTGAAACTCTTCCAAGGAAACTGGAGAAGGTAGAAATAGTTGCAAGGAACCATAGAAGACAAAAATACTTGCACAGGAACCAGGGAAGAAAGAAATACTTACAAGGGAACCAGGGAAGACAGAAATACTTGTAAGGGAACCAGGGAAGACAGAAATACTTACAAGGGAACCAGGGAAGAAAGAAATACTTACAAGGGAACCAGGGAAGACAGAAATACTTACAAGGGAACCAGGGAAGACAGAAATACTTACAAGGGAACCAGGGAAGACAGAAATACTTGTAAGGGAACCAGGGAAGACATAAATACTTACAAGGGAACCAGGGAAGACAGAAATACTTGTAAGGGAACCAGGGAAGACAGAAATACTTACAAGGGAACCAGGGAAGACATAAATACTTGTAAGGGAACCAGGGAAGACAGAAATACTTGTAAGGGAACAAGGGAAGACAGAAATACTTACAAGGGAACCAGGGAAGACAGAAATACTTGTAAGGGAACCAGGGAAGACAGAAATACTTACAAGGGAACCAGGGAAGACAGAAATACTTACAAGGGAACCAGGGAAGACAGAAATACTTACAAGGGAACCAGGGAAGACAGAAATACTTGTAAGGGAACCAGGGAAGACAGAAATACTTACAAGGGAACCAGGGAAGACATAAATACTTGTAAGGGAGCCAGGGAAGACATAAATACTTGTAAGGGAACCAGGGAATACAGAAATACTTACAAGGGAACCAGGGAAGACAGAAATACTTGTAAGGGAACCAGGGAAGACAGAAATACTTACAAGGGAACCAGGGGAAAAAGAAATACTTACAAGGGAACCAGGGAAGACAGAAATACTTACAAGGGAACCAGGGAAGACAGAAATACTTACAAGGGAACCAGGGAAGACAGAAATACCTGTAAGGGAACCAGGGAAGACAGAAATACTTACAAGGGAACCAGGGAAGACAGAAATACTTATAAGGGAACCAGGGAAGACAGAAATACTTGTAAGGGAACCAGGGAAGACAGAAATACTTACAAGGGAACCAGGGAAGACAGAAATACTTGTAAGGGAACCAGGGAAGACAGAAATACTTATAAGGGAACCAGGGAAGACAGAAATACTTACAAGGGAACCAGGGAAGACAGAAATACTTACAAGGGAACCAGGGAAGACAGAAATACTTGTAAGGGAACCAGGGAAGACAGAAATACTTATAAGGGAACCAGGGAAGACAGAAATACTTGTAAGGGAACCAGGGAAGACAGAAATACTTACAAGGGAACCAGGGAAGAAAGAAATACTTACAAGGGAACCAGGGAAGACAGAAATACTTACAAGGGAACCAGGGAAGACAGAAATACTTACAAGGGAACCAGGGAAGACAGAAATACTTGTAAGGGAACCAGGGAAGACAGAAATACTTACAAGGGAACCAGGGAAGACAGAAATACTTGTAAGGGAACCAGGGAAGACAGAAATACTTACAAGGGAACCAGGGAAGACAGAAATACTTGTAAGGGAACCAGGGAAGACAGAAATACTTGTAAGGGAACCAGGGAAGACAGAAATACTTACAAGGGAACCAGGGAAGACAGAAATACTTGTAAGGGAACCAGGGAAGACAGAAATACTTACAAGGGAACCAGGGAAGACAGAAATACTTGTAAGGGAACCAGGAAGACAGAAATACTTACAAGGGAACCAGGGAAGACAGAAATACTTGTAAGGGAACCAGGGAAGAAAGAAATACTTACAAGGGAACCAGGGAAGACAGAAATACTTGTAAGGGAACCAGGGAAGACAGAAATACTTACAAGGGAACCAGGGAAGACAGAAATACTTGTAAGGGAACCAGGGAAGACAGAAATACTTACAAGGGAACCAGGGAAGACAGAAATACTTACAAGGGAACCAGGGAAGACAGAAATACTTGTAAGGGAACCAGGGAAGACAGAAATACTTACAAGGGAACCAGGGAAGACAGAAATACTTGTAAGGGAACCAGGGAAGACAGAAATACTTACAAGGGAACCAGGGAAGACATAAATACTTGTAAGGGAACCAGGGAAGACAGAAATACTTGTAAGGGAACCAGGGAAGACAGAAATACTTACAAGGGAACCAGGGAAGACAGAAATACTTGTAAGGGAACCAGGGAGGACAGAAATACTTACAAGGAACCAGGAAGACAGAAATAATTATAAGGGAACCAGGGAAGACAGAAATACTTGTAAGGGAACCAGGGAAGACAGAAATACTTGTAAGGGAACCAGGGAAGACAGAAATACTTACAAGGGAACCAGGGAAGACAGAAATACTTGTAAGGGAACCAGGGAAGACAGAAATACTTGTAAGGGAACCAGGGAAGACAGAAATACTTACAAGGGAACAAGGTAAGACAGAAATACTTTTAAGGGAACCAGGAAGACAGAAATACTTACAAGGAACCAGGGAAGACAGAAATACTTAAGGAACCAGGGAAGACAGAAATACTTCCAAGGGAACCAGGGAAGACAGAAATACTTCAAAGGGAACCAGGGAAGACAGAAATACTTGTAAGGGAACCAGGGAAGACAGAAATACTTACAAGGGAACCAGGGAAGACAGAAATACTTGTAAGGGAACCAGGGAAGACAGAAATACTTACAAGGGAACCAGGGAAGACAGAAATACTTGTAAGGGAACCAGGGAAGACAGAAATACTTTTAAGGGAACCAGGGAAGACAGAAATACTTGTAAGGGAACCAGGGAAGACAGAAATACTTGTAAGGGAACCAGGGAAGACAGAAATACTTACAAGGGAACCAGGAAGACAGAAATACTTCTAAGGGAACCAGGGAAGACATAAATACTTACAAGGGAACCAGGGAAGGCAGAAATACTTGTAAGGGAACCAGGAAGACAGAAATACTTACAAGGGAACCAGGGAAGACAGAAATACTTGTAAGGGAACCAGGGAAGACAGAAATATACAAGGGAACCAGGAAGACAGAAATACTTGTAAGGGAACCAGGGAAGACAGAAAGGAACCAGGAAGACAGAAATACTTACAAGGGAACCAGGGAAGACAGAAATACTTGTAAGGGAACCAGGGAAGACAGAAATACTTACAAGGAACCAGGAAGACAGAAATACTTACAAGGGAACCAGGGAAGACAGAAATACTTACAAGGGAACCAGGGAAGACAGAAATACTTACAAGGGAACCAAGGAAGACAGAAATACTTACAAGGGAACCAAGGAAGACAGAAATACTTACAAGGGAACCAAGGAAGACAGAAATACTTGTAAGGGAACCAGGGAAGACAGAAATACTTACAAGGGAACCAGGGAAGACAGAAATACTTACAAGGGAACCAGGGAAGACAGAAATACTTAAGGGAACCAGGAAGACAGAAATACTTAGGGAACCAGGGAAGACAGAAATACTTAAGGGAACCAGGGAAGACAGAAATACTTGTAAGGGAACCAGGGAAGACAGAAATACTTGCAAGGGAACCAGGAAGACAGAAATACTTACAAGGGAACCAGGGAAGACAGAAATACTTAAGGGAACCAGGGAAGACAGAAATACTTGTAAGGGAACCAAGGAAGACAGAAATACTTACAAGGGAACCAAGGAAGACAGAAATACTTACAAGGGAACCAGGGAAGACAGAAATACTTACAAGGGAACCAGGGAAGACAGAAATACTTACAAGGGAACCAGGGAAGACAGAAATACTTACAAGGGAACCAAGGAAGACAGAAATACTTACAAGGGAACCAGGGAAGACAGAAATACTTACAAGGGAACCAGGGAAGACAGAAATACTTGTAAGGGAACCAGGGAAGACAGAAATACTTGTAAGGGAACCAGGGAAGACAGAAATACTTACAAGGGAACAAGGAAGACAGAAATACTTGTAAGGGAACCAGGGAAGACAGAAATACTTGTAAGGGAACCAGGGAAGACAGAAATACTTACAAGGGAACCAGGGAAGACAGAAATACTTGTAAGGGAACCAGGGAAGACAGAAATACTTGTAACGGAACCAGCGAAGACAGAAATACTTACAAGGGAACCAAGGAAGACAGAAATACTTGTAAGGGAACCAGGGAAGACAGAAATACTTACAAGGGAACCAGGGAAGACAGAAATACTTGTAAGGGAACCAGGGAAGACAGAAATACTTACAAGGGAACTAGGGACGACAGAAATACTTACAAGGGAACCAGGGAAGACAGAAATACTTACAAGGGAACCAGGGAAGACAGAAATACTTGTAAGGAACCAGGAAGACAGAAATACTTGTAAGGGAACCAGGGAAGACAGAAATACTTGTAAGGAACCAGGAAGACAGAAATACTTGTAAGGAACCCGGGAAGACAGAAATACTTGTAAGGGAACCAGGGAAGACAGAAATACTTGTAAGGGAACCAGGGAAGACAGAAATACTTGTAAGGGAACCAGGGAAGACAGAAATACTTACAAGGGAACCAGGGAAGACAGAAATACTTGTAAGGGAACCAGGGAAGACAGAAATACTTACAAGGGAACCAGGGAAGACAGAAATACTTGTAAGGGAACCAGGGAAGACAGAAATACTTACAAGGGAACCAGGGAAGACAGAAATACTTGTAAGGGAACCAGGGAAGACAGAAATACTTGTAAGGGAACCAGGGAAGACAGAAATACTTGAAATGGAACCAGGGAAGACAGAAATACTTGTAAGGGAACCAGGGAAGACAGAAATACTTACAAGGGAACCAGGGAAGACAGAAATACTTGTAAGGGAACCAGGGAAGACAGAAATACTTGTAAGGGAACCAGGGAAGACAGAAATACTTACAAGGGAACCAGGGAAGACAGAAATACTTACAAGGGAACCAGGAAGACAGAAATACTACAAGGGAACCAGGAAGACAGAAATACTTGGGAAGGAACCAGGGAAGACAGAAATACTTGTAAGGGAACCAGGGAAGACAGAAATACTTGTAAGGGAACCAGGAAGACAGAAATACTTACAAGGGAACCAGGGAAGACAGAAATACTTGTAAGGGAACCAGGGAAGACAGAAATACTTACAAGGGAACCAGGGAAGACAGAAATACTTGTAAGGGAACCAGGGAAGACAGAAATACTTAAAAGGGAACCAGGGAAGACAGAAATACTTGCAAGGGAACCAGGGAAGACAGAAATACTTACAAGGGAACCAGGGAAGACAGAAATACTTGTAAGGGAACCAGGGAAGACAGAAATACTTACAAGGGAACCAGGGAAGACAGAAATACTTGCAAGGGAACCAGGGAAGACAGAAATACTTGTAAGGGAACCAGGAAGACAGAAATACTTACAAGGAACCAGGGAAGACAGAAATACTTACAAGGGAACCAGGAAGACAGAAATACTTACAAGGGAACCAGGGAAGACAGAAATACTTCAAAGGGAACCAGGGAAGACAGAAATACTTACAAGGGAACCAGGGAAGACAGAAATACTTGTAAGGGAACCAGGGAAGACAGAAATACTTAGAAGGGACCCAGGCAAGACAGAAATACTTACTAGGGAACCAGGTAAGACAGAAATGCCAAGGGAACCAGGGAAGACAGAAATACTTGTAAGGAACCAGGGAAGACAGAAATACTTGTAAGGGAACCAGGGAAGACAGAAATACTTACAAGGGAACCAGGGAAGACAGAAATACTTGCAAGGGAACCAGGAAGACAGAAATACTTAAGGAACCAGGGAAGACAGAAATACTTCCAAGGGAACCAGGGAAGACAGAAATACTTCCAAGGGAACCAGGGAAGACAGAAATACTTACAAGGGAACCAGGAAGACAGAAATACTTGTAAGGGAACCAGGAAGACAGAAATACTTACAAGGGAACCAGGGAAGACAGAAATACTTGTAAGGGAACCAGGGAAGACAGAAATACTTACAAGGAACCAGGAAGACAGAAATACTTACAAGGGAACCAGGGAAGACAGAAATACTTACAAGGGAACCAGGAAGACAGAAATACTTGAAAGGGAACCAGGGAAGACAGAAATACTTACAAGGGAACCAGGGAAGACAGAAATACTTGCAAGGAACCAGGGAAGACAGAAATACTTAAAAGGGAACCAGGGAAGACAGAAATACTTAAAAGGGAACCAGGAAGACAGAAATACTTACAAGGAACCAGGGAAGACAGAAATACTTACAAGGGAACCAGGGAAGACAGAAATACTTGTAAGGGAACCAGGGAAGACAGAAATACTTTCAAGGGAACCAGGGAAGACAGAAATACTTTCAAGGGAACCAGGGAAGACAGAAATACTTCCAAGGGAACCAGGGAATACAGAAATACTTGTAAGGGAACCAGGGAAGACAGAAATACTTGTAAGGAACCAGGAAGACAGAAATACTTGGAACCAGGGAAGACAGAAATACTTACAAGGGAACCAGGGAAGACAGAAATACTTGTAAGGGAACCAGGGAAGACAGAAATACTTACAAGGGAACCAGGAAGACAGAAATACTTGTAAGGAACCAGGCAAGACAGAAATACTTCTAAGTGAACCAGGGAAGACAGAAATACTTACAAGGGAACCAGGGAAGACAGAAATACTTGTAAGGGAACCAGGGAAGACAGAAATACTTACAAGGGAACCAGGAAGACAGAAATACTTGTAAGGGAACCAGGAAGACAGAAATACTTACAAGGGAACCAGGGAAGACAGAAATACTTATAAGGGAACCAGGGAAGACAGAAATACTTGTAAGGGAACCAGGGAAGACAGAAATACTTACAAGGAACCAGGGAAGACAGAAATACTTGTAGGAACCAGGGAAGACAGAAATACTTACAAGGGAACCAGGGAAGACAGAAATACTTACAAGGGAACCAGGAAGACAGAAATACTTACAAGGGAACCAGGGAAGACAGAAATACTTGTAAGGGAACCAGGAAGACAGAAATACTTACAAGGGAACCAGGGAAGACAGAAATACTTGTAAGGAACCAGGGAAGACAGAAATACTTGTAAGGAACCAGGGAAGACAGAAATACTTACAAGGGAACCAGGGAAGACAGAAATACTTACAAGGAACCAGGGAAGACAGAAATACTTACAAGGGACAGGGAAGACAGAAATACTTGTAAGGGAACCAGGGAAGACAGAAATACTTACAAGGGAACCAGGGAAGACAGAAATACTTGTAAGGGAACCAGGGAAGACAGAAACACTTACAAGGGAACCAGGAAGACAGAAATACTTGTAAGGAACCAGGGAAGACAGAAATACTTACAAGGGAACCAGGAAGACAGAAATAAGGGAACCAGGGAAGACAGAAATACTTAAAAGGTAACCAGGGCAGACAGAAAAACTACAAGGGAACCAGGGAAGACAGAAATACTTACAAGGGAACCAGGGAAGACAGAAATACTTGTAAGGGAACCAGGGAAGACAGAAATACTTACAAGGGAACCAGGGAAGACAGAAATACTTGTAAGGGAACCAGGGAAGACAGAAATACTTACAAGGGAACCAGGGAAGACATAAATACTTGTAAGGGAACCAGGGAAGACAGAAATACTTGTAAGGGAACCAGGGAAGACAGAAATACTTACAAGGGAACCAGGGAAGACAGAAATACTTGTAAGGGAACCAGGGAGGACAGAAATACTTACAAGGGAACCAGGGAAGACAGAAATACTTACAAGGGAACCAGGGAAGACAGAAATACTTACAAGGGAACCAGGGAAGACAGAAATACTTGTAAGGGAACCAGGGAAGACAGAAATACTTACAAGGGAACCAGGGAAGACATAAATACTTGTAAGGGAGCCAGGGAAGACAGAAATACTTGTAAGGGAACCAGGGAATACAGAAATACTTACAAGGGAACCAGGGAAGACAGAAATACTTGTAAGGGAACCAGGGAAGACAGAAATACTTACAAGGGAACCAGGGAAAAAAGAAATACTTACAAGGGAACCAGGGAAGACAGAAATACTTACAAGGGAACCAGGGAAGACAGAAATACTTACAAGGGAACCAGGGAAGACAGAAATACTTGTAAGGGAACCAGGGAAGACAGAAATACTTACAAGGGAACCAGGGAAGACATAAATACTTGTAAGGGAACCAGGGAAGACAGAAATACTTGTAAGGGAACCAGGGAAGACAGAAATACTTACAAGGGAACCAGGGAAGACAGAAATACTTGTAAGGGAACCAGGGAAGACAGAAATACTTATGAGGGAACCAGGAAAGACAGAAATACTTGTAAGGGAACCAGGGAAGACAGAAATACTTACAAGGGAACCAGGGAAGACAGAAATACTTGTAAGGGAACCAGGGAAGACAGAAATACTTACAAGGGAACCAGGGAAGACAGAAATACTTGTAAGGGAACCAGGGAAGACAGAAATACTTACAAGGGAACCAGGGAAGATAGAAATACTTGTAAGGGAACCAGGGAAGACAGAAATACTTGTAAGGGAACCAGGGAAGACAGAAATACTTACAAGGGAACCAGGGAAGACAGAAATACTTACAAGGGAACCAGGGAAGACAGAAATACTTGCAAGGGAACCAGGGAAGACAGAAATACTTACAAGGGAACCAGGGAAGACAGAAATACTTACAAGGGAACCAGGGAAGACAGAAATACTTACAAGGGAACCAGGGAAGACAGAAATACTTGCAAGGGAACCAGGGAAGACAGAAATACTTACAAGGGAACCAGGGAAGACAGAAATACTTACAAGGGAACCAGGGAAGACAGAAATACTTGTAAGGGAACCAGGGAAGACAGAAATACTTACAAGGGAACCAGGGAAGACAGAAACACTTACAAGGGAACCAGGGAAGACAGAAATACTTGCAAGGGAACCAGGGAAGACAGAAATACTTACAAGGGAACCAGGGAAGACAGAAATACTTACAAGGGAACCAGGGAAGACAGAAATACTTGTAAGGGAACCAGGGAAGACAGAAATACTTACAAGGGAACCAGGGAAGACAGAAATACTTGTAAGGGAACCAGGGAAGACAGAAATACTTGCAAGGGAACCAGGGAAGACAGAAATACTTGTAAGGGAACTAGGGAAGACAGAAATACTTACAAGGGAACCAGGGAAGACAGAAATACTTGTAAGGGAACCAGGGAAGACATAAATACTTACAAGGGAACCAGGGAAGATAGAAATACTTGTAAGGGAACCAGGGAAGACAGAAATACTTGTAAGGGAACCAGGGAAGACAGAAATACTTACAAGGGAACCAGGGAAGACAGAAATACTTACAAGGGAACCAGGGAAGACAGAAATACTTGCAAGGGAACCAGGGAAGACAGAAATACTTACAAGGGAACCAGGGAAGACAGAAATACTTACAAGGGAACCAGGGAAGACAGAAATACTTGCAAGGGAACCAGGGAAGACAGAAATACTTGTAAGGGAACCAGGGAAGACAGAAATACTACTTGTAAGGGAACCAGGGAAGACAGAAATACTTGTAAGGGAACCAGGGAAGACAGAAATACTTAAAAGGGAACCAGGGAAGACAGAAATACTTGTAAGGGAACCAGGGAAGACAGAAATACTTGTAAGGGAACCAGGGAATACAGAAATACTTACAAGGGAACCAGGGAAGACAGAAATACGTGCAAGGGAACCAGGTAAGACAGAAATACTTACAAGGGAACCAGGGAAGACAGAAATACTTGTAAGGGAACCAGGGAAGACAGAAATACTTACAAGGGAACCAGGGAAGACAAAAATACTTGTAAGGGAACCAGGGAAGACAGAAATAGTTGTAAGGGAACCAGGGAAGACAGAAATACTTGCAAAGGAACCAGGGAAGACAGAAATACTTGTAAGGGAACCAGGGAAGACAGAAATACTTGTAAGGGAACCAGGGAAGACATAAATACTTGTAAGGGAACCAGGGAAGACAGAAATACTTACAAGGGAACCAGGGAAGACAGAAATAATTGTAAGGGAACCAGGGAAGACAGAAATACTTGTAAAGGAACCAGGGAAGACAGAAATACTTACAAGGGAACCAGGGAAGACAAAAATACTTGTAAGGGAACCAGGGAAGACAGAAATACTTACAAGGGAACCAGGGAAGACAGAAATACTTGCAAGGGAACCAGGGAAGACAGAAATACTTGTAAGGGAACCAGGGAAGACAGAAATACTTGTAAGGGAACCAGGGAAGACAGAAATACTTACAAGGGAACCAGGGAAGACAGAAATACTTGTAAGGGAACCAGGGAAGACAGAAATACTTGTAAGGGAACCAGGGAAGACAGAAATACTTACAAGGGAACCAGGGAAGACAGAAATACTTACAAGGGAACCAGGGAAGACAGAAATACTTACAAGGGAACCAGGGAAGACAGAAATACTTGCAAGGGAACCAGGGAATACAGAAATACTTGTAAGGGAACCAGGGAAGACAGAAATACTTACAAGGGAACCAGGGAAGACAGAAATACTTGCAAAGGAACCAGGGAAGACAGAAATACTTACAAGGGAACCAGGGAAGACAGAAATACGTGCAAGGGAACCAGGTAAGACAGAAATACTTACAAGGGAACCAGGGAAGACAGAAATACTTGCAAGGGAACCATGGAAGACAGAAATACTTACAAGGGAACCAGGGAAGACAGAAATACTTGCAAGGGAACCAGGTAAGACATAAATACTTACAAGGGAACCAGGGAAGACAGAAATACTTACAAGGGAACCAGGGAAGACATAAATACTTACAAGGGAACCAGGGAAGGCAGAAATACTTGCAAGGGAACCAGGGAAGACATAAATACTTACAAGGGAACCAGGGAATACATAAATACTTACAAGGGAACCAGGGAAGACAGAAATACCAAGGGAACCAGGGAAGACAGAAATACTTACAAGGGAACCAGGGAAGACAGAAATACTTACAAGGGAACCAGGGAAGACAGAAATACAAGGGAACCAGGTAAGCCAGAAATACTTGCAAGGGAACCAGGGAAGACATAAATACTTGCAAGGGAACCAGGGAATACAGAAATACTTGCAAGGGAACCAGGGAAGACAGAAATACTTGCAAGGGAACCAGGGAAGACAGAAATACTTGCAAGGGAACCAGGGAAGACAGAAATACTTGCAAGGGAACCAGGGAAGACAGAAATACTTGCAAGGGAACCAGGGAAGACAGAAATACTTACAAGGGAACCAGGGAAGACAGAAATACTTGCAAGGGAACCAGGGAAGACAGAAATACTTACAAGGGAACCAGGGAAGTCAGAAATACTTGTAAGGGAACCAGGGAATACAGAAATACTTACAAGGGAACCAGGGAAGACAGAAATACTTGCAAGGGAAGGACTCCCCTTCTGGCTGCCGACTTGAGAGGTGTCTTGATAACTCCTCGAACCTCTTTCTTATAAATTTCTGCAACATTCGCGGTCTTCGTTCTAATTTTCATTATGTGGAACACTATCTCTCCTCTTCTAAACCTCACCTTCTCTTCCTCACCGAAACAAAGGTTTCTGAGGCTACAGACAGCAATCTCTACTCTGTTCCCTCCTACTATCTCTATCCTAAATTTCAATCCAAAGCTGGATGATGCGCCTACGTGCACAACGACATCACTTGCTCTCGTGCCTATGACCCTGACTCTTCAGAATTTTCCATCATCTGGCTATGACTTCATTGTCATTCTATTACTAAATACATCTGTGCTGTTTATCTCTCATCTAACTCTACTAACTATGTAAAATTCTTTGACTACTTGAACTTTTAAAGTGGAGCACGTCTTTACCCACACTCCCTTCGCTGAAATCTCCATCCTAGGAGATTTCAGTATTCACCACCCTGGCTTTCATCCTCTTTCACTGACCAGCCTGGTGAACAAGCCTACAACTTCGCTCTCCTCAATGACCTAGAGCAGTTGGTTCAACACCCTACACGTATTCCTGACCGTCTTGGAGACAGGCTCAACATACTAGACCTCTTCCTTACTTCTAACCCTTCTGCTTACTCTGTCAAACTGTTCTCTCCGTTGGGCTCCTCCGATCACAACCTTATTTCTGTATCCTGTCCAATCGCTCCTGTACACCCTCTGGACCCACCGAAGAGGCGATGCTTCTGGCATTTTGCTTCAGCTCGGTGGGACGACCTGAGGATGTACTTTATCGATTTCCTGTGGAATGATTACTACTTCCAGGAGCGAGACCCCTCTGTGTGTGCCCAGCGCATCATAGAGATGATTGTCTCTGGAATGGAGGCATAGATTCCACGTACTTTTTCAACTCATCATGATAAAAAGCCTTGGTTTAATCACGCTTATTCTCGTGCTGTCAAAGATAGAGAGGCAGCTCACAAAGGGTACCAGAGCCTTCGAACTCCCGCTAACCATGATCTTTACATTTCTGCCCGGAATCGTGCCAAATCTATTCTCCGACTTAATAAAAACTCCTTCATTAATAGGAAATGCCACAATCTTGCTTTTCTAATTCTTTCCGGTACTTCTGGCGTCTAGCCAAAAACATCTCCTCCAACTTCACTTCTTCATTTTTCCCTCCTCTCCTAAGTCCTGACGGCAGCACCGCCGTCTCATCTATCTTTAAGACTGAACTCTTTTTTCAAACTTTCTGTAAAAACTCCACTTTGGACGATTCTGGGCATATTCCTCCTACTCATCCCCCCTCTGACTCCTTTGGGCCTGTTATTAAAATTCTTAAGAATGACGTTTTCTCTGGCCTCTCTGGCTTGAATCCTCAGAAGGCTTATGGACCTGATGGAGTGCCTCCTATTGTCCTTAAAAACTATGCTTCCGTGCTGACACCCTGCCTGGTCAAACTCTTTCGCCTCTGCCTGTCAACATCTATCTTTCCTTCCTGCTGGAAGTATGCCTTCATACAGCCTGTGCCTAAGAAGGGTAACCGTTCCAATCCCTGAAACTACCATCTTATATCTTTACTTTCTTGTCAATCTAAAGCTTTTGAATCAATCCTTAACCGGAAGATTCAAAAGCACCTTTCCACTTCTGACTTTCAATCTGATCGCCAGTATGGGTTCCGCAAGGGGCGTTCTACTGGTGATCTTGTCTTCCTAACTGCCTCTTGGTCATCCTCTCTTAGCCGTTTCGGTGAAACTTCTGCTATTGCACTGGACATATCAAAAGCCTTTGATAGGGGCTAGCACAGATATTTGGTTTCCAAACTACCCTCCTACGGTTTCTATCCTTCTCTCTGTACCTTTATCTCCAGTTTTCTTTCTGACCGTTCTATTTCTACTAGGTAGACGGTCACTGTTCTTCCCCTAAACCTATTAACAGTGGTGTCCCGCAGGGTTCTGTCCTATCTCCCACTCTCTTTCTGTTGTTCATTGATGATCTTTCCAAAACGAACTGTCCTATCCATTCTTACGCTTATGACTCTACTCTGCATTACTCAACTTCTATTAATAGAAGACCCTCCCAACAGGAACTAAACGATTCCAGGCTGGAGACAGCAGAACGCTTAGCCTCAGACCTTACTATTATTTCCGATTGGGGAAGAAAAACCTGGTGTCTTTCAACGCCTCAAAAACACAGTTTCTGCACCTATCCACTCGACACAATCCTCCAAACAACTGTCCCCTATTTTTTGACAACACTCAGCTATCACCTTCTTAAACACTAAACATCCTCGGTCTATCCTTAACTCAAAATCTCAACTGGAAATTTCATATCTCTTCTCTTACGAAATCAGCTTCCTCTAGGATGGGCGTTCTGTACCGTCTCCGCCAGTTCTTCTCCCCCGCACAGTTGCTATCCATTTACAGGGGCCTTGTCCGCCCTCGTATGGAGTATGCATCTCATGTGTGGGGGGGCTCCACTCACAGTGGAGTCTAAGGGTTTTCTTCTCGTCAGCTCTCCTCCTCATACTGATAGTCTTCTACCTCTTAAAGTCCGCCGCCATGTTGCCATCTCTTTCAATCTTCTAGTGATATTTTCATGCTGACTGCTCTTCTGAACTTGCTAACTGCATGCCTCATCCCCCTCCCACGGCCCCGTTGTACGCGACTTTCTACTCATGCTCATCCCTATACTGTCCAAACCCCTTATGCAAGAGTTAACCAGCATCTTCATTCTTTCATCCCTTATACTGGTAAACTCTGGAACAGCCTTCCTTTGTCTATATTTCCTCCTGCCTTTGACTTGAATTCTTTCAAGAGGAGTGTATCAAGACACCTCTCCTCCTGAAATTGACCTCTCTTTTGGCCGCTCATTACTTTTGTCTTTGTGGGAACAGCGATTAGCGGGCTTTTTTTTACATCTTTTTTGTTGTTGACCTTGAGCTGTTTCTTTGGCTGTGAAAAAAAAAATAACCTGCTTACCACTTCTTTTGTGAATTTGTATTTTACTTTATTTTGTATTTCGAATTATTTGTTTCCATCCAATATTTCTTGTTCATATTCTGTTTCTTATGATTTGTTTATTTTTCTATTGTATTTACACTTTGCCTGTAAAGCTTTTCTTATTATAAAGGCTGGCCTTCAAAGATGTAAACTGATGTTACTGAATTCTTCGGCTATTAATAAATGTTTCAAATGTTTCAAAATTTAACATACGGTCAATAAACTTGTTGCCTCAATATATTTAATGAGAAACCCAAGAAGAGCCCAAAGAAAATGGATAAAAATATTGTGTATAACACGGAAATAATTATATATATTTACATAGATATTTTGTCCACACAGGCCCTATGGTCCAGGCTAAGTGGTCTAAGTGAAATCCTATTAATTTAATTTTTAATGTCATCAAGACATTGCACTTCGACTTTCTGAATATCAAGTCAATGGAAATGGCGGTTAAGCTTGCTTTTAAATGAATTACTCGTACTGCGCTAGATCACTGAAGGTGGGACTTTGTTCCATACTCGCACTGAAATTAGATAAAGCTTGTTTTTAAGAGCCTATTGAATTAGAGCACAGACGAAAGTTGACGATGTGATATTACTATTAATAGTTGCTGAATGACATGGATGGGTCATATTTGAACTGGTAAAAGATGGACAAGGAAAGAAACAGAATGACAACTCAGAAACTGTATAAGTTAGGGAAGACAGACGACCAGGGGGAAGGAAGATATCAGAGCATTTGCTGGAGAAAGATGGAGACTGGGAGGTGGAAACTTTGGGAAAGGCCTTTGTCCGGCAATGAACAAGCAATGACTGAAGATGAAGAGGATAATGATTGATGTGCTTCAGACAAGGCGTCTCCTCCCAGAAAGCTTTGACCTTCCTGACTGAGGCGCGATAGTTTGAGAACATTTCAGTTGAATTTTGGAGTAATCATCAAACGAGTTGGTGGAAGGTGAGGCCACTGAAGCAAGTCTTAAGGCAGTCTACTGTCAGTATCAAAGAGCAGTGTGGTGCCTGGCTTAAAGAAGAATGCCCAGAGCCACTGATGGACGCAGCTACTCGAGGGAGCCAATCTTCCTGTGTTTCTTGATGAAGGCGATTTGCAATATGGCGAGGGATTTCAAAGATTTTTCTGTTAGTCATCTCGACAGGTTTAAGTTCAAGCTGAGTGATGTGCAGTGATGAAAGTTTGTTTGCTAATAAATTGTTGAGAGGTACTCTGAAGTGCCTGTTTTTCTAATATAATTCAGTTCCATTCTCACTAGAGAACTCGATGAATCCTGTAAAGAAAAATGAGTTAAAGACAGTCATGATAGGTCACGGAGCCAAGGCCACTAAACGACTGAAATTGTCGAAATGATCGGTTTCATTCCATGTGTCCATAGGCAAAGCGTGAATTTTGATAAATGTGGCACCTGCTCATTGAAGCTGATGATAGGTTGAAATTATGACGTCCACTATCATTGGTTATGTGTGCTAAATATTCAGACTGTCTCTTCCGTATCATATTTAAAAAAAAAAAAAAAAACTCACCTTATTTAGACCTCAGACATGGCGATTTGCAAGGATAATAGACCGGGGGAGTCCCAGTTCAGTGGAAAATGGCACATGAGGTCCCGTTATATAAGAGCGGAACCAAAATGGAGCCTCTGATCTATGGACCGGTTTCTCTAACAAGCGTCATGTGCAAGTTGTGAGGGAAAATAATTACAAGACAGTGGATAGACCATCTAGAAAGAGAGAAAATAATAAATAT
Organism: Eriocheir sinensis; assembly: GCF_024679095.1. Lineage (NCBI taxonomy): Eukaryota > Metazoa > Arthropoda > Malacostraca > Decapoda > Varunidae > Eriocheir > Eriocheir sinensis. The sequence continues at coordinate 11,687,572 of NC_066564.1, forward strand.
AAGTCAATTTGGATTCAGACGAGGTAAATCTTGTCACAAATCTAATATGTTTTTACGCAAGAGTAATAGATTTAGTGCAGGAGAGAGATGGATGGGCGGACTAAAAATGGCATTTGATAAAGTTCCACAAAAGAGACTACTGTGGAAATTAGAAAATAGAGGATTAGGGAGAAAAATGACAGAATGGACGAAAAATTACTTGACAAACAGAGAAATGAGAACTGTGTTGAAAGATGAAATACCAGAATGGAAACGGTCACAAGTAGAGCCTATATTTTTTTTATCATATATAAATGATATGTCAGAAAAAGTAGAGTTACACGAGCATGTTTGCAGATGACGCCAAACTGCGTAGAAAAATAAGAGATGAGGATGATTGTAATAAACTGCAGGAAGATTTAAATGAGATACATGAATGAAGTAAAAAATGGGAAATGAAGATCAATGAAAAAAGTGTCATATTTTGAAAATGGACAAGAGTAAAAATAGACCAAGTGGAGTATGTAAGATGGCAGGGACGACACAGGGAAGGAAGGAAAAGACTTAGGAATTATTATACAAGGCACACTGACACCTGATAACCACGTATATAAGATATTTGTAGAAACATATAATTTGCTGCAAAATATTAGAATGCTTTTTTACTATTTGGATGGGTACATGATGAAGAAAATAATAACAACATTGATGAGGCCAAGGCTAGAGTATGCGGCAGTTGTCTGGTCACCACACAAGGAAAAGGACATTAGGCGACTTGAAAGGATTGCGACTAAGATGGTACCAGAACTATCAAGCCTGTCATACGAGACTAGATTAGATGAAATGGGCTTACCAACACTGGAAGAAAGAAGAGAAAGAGGAGACCTGGTAGCGTTGTACAGGAACACAAGTGGAATGAACGTATTGGATAGAAATTATTTAATCGAAATGGAAGGGAGGAGGCAACTAAGAGGACTCGTAATAAATTTAAAAAGGGGACTTGATTGAAAGACCTAAAGGAATACAGTGTTCTGTACAGGAGTGTGGATACATGGGGCGGACTTAGCAGAGGCATTGTTGAAGCGGACAGTGTCCATAAAATGTAGGAAAAGCTGGACAAACATAGACTGGGAGACAGGACTGACCCAGCTCGAGCTTAGGTAAATACAAGTAGGTAAATACACACACACACACACACACACACACACACACACACACACACACACACACACACACACACACACACACACACACACACACACACACACACACACACACACACACACACACACACACACACACACACACACACACACACACACGAGTGCAGCACGTGAGCCGACCTTGGTGAATGCTACACACAGGTTACTAATCTATTATGTGACAACTGGTATAACTTCACTGTTTCGTGGTTTCAGGGCTTAGTCTTAATCGCTCTTGGAGAGTCAAAGGAACAAGAAACCGTTGGCATATATTCTGGCCATACGAAGTTAACAGAGGATGCCAAAGAAAGGAATATCGACCTAGTTCCCGCTATGTCCCAGAACTCCCCTCAAGATAGATTGTGTCGTAGAAAGGAGGAAGTACAAATAATGGAAGGCTGTTCAGGAGTTTACCTGTGAAAGGTATGGGTACACGAATTAATCAATCAGGTAATCCATAGGGGCCTGCACCGGAGGCCGCGTCACCTCACCCACCCGGCGACGGCATCCCATCCTTGTTAATATTTGTATCAGGAAGTTGAAGCAGGGTAGGCGGTGGCTGAAGTGGTAGCGTGCTGGGCCCAGATTCACCACGTGATGGACGACACGGGTTCGAATCCCCACGCTACCACCTAGGATTTTTCAGTCACCGCCGAGTGGCTTAAAACTACCCACATGCTGTCCTGAAGACCACCCATCAACCCGGACTCTAGAGGAAGCCGTCCAAGAATCATGAACGAGTTCCGGGGGGCAGCATGAGCCAAGAGAAGATGGCGCCACTATAAACACTTGCCTGCGCCATGACGGGCTGGGGCCTCGGCAGGGACAGAGACATTGACCAATATTTTCAAACATATCGGAGCCTGCACATCCACATTTGATAGGGCTGTCGCCGAGGTAGTGGGCGCTTTCAAGGATAGTTTTATGAACTTAGTGACAGTTAAAAGTGCCTTCTGCAACATGAACGTGAAAAACGCTCCAGGGAACCCGACGAATCTCCTTTGTAGCCTTTGATAATAGTTGTTAATGAGAGACAAAAGCGTCTGGGAATACGAGTTCTTATTTTTTTTTACAACAAAGGAGGCAGCTCAAGGGCACAAAAAAAGGAAACAATAATAAAATAAAAAGCCCGCTACTCGCTGCTCCTAAAAAGAATCCAGAGGTGGCCGAAAGATAGGTCAATTTCGGAAGGAGAGGTGTCCAGATACCCTCCTCTTGAAAGAGTTCATGTCGTAGGCAGGAGGAAATACAGATAAAGGAAAATTGTTCCAGAGTTTATCAGCGTAAGGGATGAAAGAGTGAAGATGCTGGTTAACTCTTGCATAAGAGTTTTGGACGGTATAGGGATGAGCATGAGTAGAAAGTCGCGTGCAGCGGGGCCGCGGGAGGGGGGGAGGCATGCAGTTAGCAAGCTCAGAAGAGCAGTCAGCGTGAAAATGTCGATAGGAGATAGAAAGAGAGGCAACATGGCGGCGGAAATTAGGAGGTAGAAGACTATCAGTAAGAGGAGGAGAGCTGATGAGACGAAGAGCCTTAGACTCCACTCTGTCCAAGAGAGCTGTGTGAGTGGAGCCCCCACACACGTGAGATGCATACTCCATACGAGGGCGGATAAGGCCCCTGTATATGGATAGTAACTGTGCGGGGGAGAAGAACTGGCGGAGACGATACAGAACGCCCAACCTCGAGGAAGCTGATTTAGTGAGAGAGGAGATGTGAAGTTTCCAGTTAAGATTTTGAGTTAAGGATAGACCGAGGATGTTTAGTGTTGAAGATGGTGACAGCTGAGTGTTGTCGAAGAATAGGGGATAGGTGTTTGGAAGATTGTGTCGAGTTGATAAGTGGAGAAATTGGGTTTTTGAGGCATTGAAGGACACAAGGTTCCTTTTACCCCAATCGGAAATGATAGTAAGGTCTGAGGTTATGCGTTCTGCAGCCTCCAACCTGTAGTCATGTAATTCCTGTTGAGACGGTCTTCTGTTGAAAGAAGTTGAATAATGCAGAGTGGAGTCATCAGCGTTTGAGTGGATACGACAGGTTGTTATGGAAAGAAGACCATTGATGAATAACAGGAAGAGAGTGGGTGATAGGACAGAGCCCTGTGGAGCACCATGGTTAATAGGTTTAGGGGAAGAACAGTGACCGTCTACCACAGCAGAGATAGAACGGCCGGAAAGGAAACTGGAGATAAAAAAAAACAGCGAGAAGGATAGAATCCGAAAGAGGGCAGTTTAGAAAGTAAAGACTTGTGCCAGACTCTATCGAAGGCTTTCGATATATCTAGCGCAACTGAGAAAGTTTCACCGAAGCGGCTAAGAGAGGATGACCACGAAACAGTTAAGAGAGCAAGAAGATCGCCAGTAGAACGCCCCTTGCGGAACTCATACTGGCGATCAGATATAAGGTTAGGTTTTTTTTTTTTTTTTTTACAGCAAAGGAGACAGTTCAAGGGCACACAAAAAGCAAACATTAATAAAAAAAAAAGCCCGCTACTCGCTGCTCCTAAAAAGAATCCAAAGAGGTGGCCGAAAGATAGGTCAGTTTCGGGAGGAGAGGTGTCCTGATACCCTCCTCTTGAAAGAGTTTAAGTCGTAGGCAGGAGGAAATACAGATGAAGGAAGAGTGTTCCAGAGTTTACCAGCGTGAGGGATGAAAGAGTGAAGATGTTGGTTAACTCTTGCATAAGGGGTTTGGACAGTATAGGGATGAGCATGAGTAGAAAGTCGAGTGCAGCGGGGCCGCGGTACGGGGGGAGGCATGCAGTTAGCAAGTTCAGAAGAGCAGTCAGCGTGGAAATATCGATAGAAGATAAAAAGAGATCAACATTGCGGCGGAATTTAAGAGGTAGAAGACTATCAGTATGAGGAGGAGAGCTGATGAGACGAAGAGCCTTAGCCTCCACTCTGTCCAGAAGAGCTGTGTTAGTGGAGCCCCCCCACACATGAGATGCATACTTCATACGAGGGCGGACAAGGCCCTTGTATATGGACAGCAACTGTGCAGGGGAGAAGAACTGGCGGAGACGGTACAGAACGCCCAGCCTCGAGGAAGCTGATTTAGTAAGAGATGAGATATGAAGTTTCCAGTTGAGATTTTGAGTTAAGGATAGACCGAGAATGTTTAGTGTTGAGGAAGGTGATAGCTGGGTGTTGTCAAAGAATAGGGGATAGTTGTTTGGAAGATTGTGTCGAGTGGATAGGTGGAGAAACTGTGTTTTTGAGGCGTTGAAGGACACCAGGTTCTTCTTGCCCCAATCGGAAATAATAGTAAGGTCTGACGCTAAGCGTTCTGCAGCCTCCAGCCTTGAGTCGTTAAGTTCCTGAAGGGTGGGTCTTCTATTAAAAGAAGTTGAATAATGGAAAGGAGCTTTTGAATCTTCCGGTTAAGGACTGATTCAAAAGCTTTAGATAGACAGGAAAGTAACGCTATAGGGCGGTAGTTTGAGGGATTGGAACGGTCACCCTTCTTAGGCACAGGCTGTACGAAGGCATACATCCAGCAGGAAGGAAAGGTAGATGTTGATAGGCAGAGGCGGAAGAGCTTGACCAGGCAGGGTGTCAGCACGGAAGCACAATTTTTAAGGACAATAGGAGGCACTCCATCAGGTCCATAAGCCTTCTGAGAGTTGAGGCCAGAGAGGGCATAGAAAACATTATTCCTAAGAATCATAATAACAGGCATAAAGAAGTCAGAGGGGGGATAAGTAGGAGAAATATGCCCAGAATCGTCCAGAGTGGAGTTGTTACAGAAAGTTTGAGAGAAGAGTTCAGCCTTAGAGATAGATGAGACGGCAGTGCTGCCATCTAGGTTAAGAAGAGGCGGGAAAGAGGAAGAAGTGAAATTGGCGGAGATATTTTTGGCTAAGTGCCAGAAGTCTCTGGAAAAATTAGAGAATGCAAGGTGTTGACATTTGCTATGTATAAAGGAGTTTTTGGTAAGTCGAAGAATAGATTTAGCACGATTCCGGGCGGATATGTAAAGATCATGGTTAGAGGGAGTTCGAAGGCTCTGGTACCTTCTGTGAGCTGCCTCTCTATCTTTGACAGCACGAGAACAAGCGTGATTGAACCAAGGATTTTTAGCATGGGGAGAAGAGAAAGTACGTGGAATGTAGGCCTCCATTCCAGAAACAATCACCTCTGTGATGCGCTGGGCACACACAGAGGGGTCTCGCTCCTAGAAGCAGCAATCATTCCACAGGAAATCGGAAAAGTACATCCTTAGGTCGTCCCACCGAGCTGAAGCAAAATGCCAGAAGCATCGCCTCTTCGGTGGGTCCAGAGGGTGTACAGGAGCGATAGGACAGGATACAGAAATAAGGTTGTGGTCGGAGGAGCCTAACGGAGAGAACAGTTTGACAGATTAAGCAGAAGGGTTAGAGGTGAGGAAGAGGTCTAGTATGTTGGGCCGGTCTCCAAGACGGTCGGGAATACGTGTAGGGTGCAAACCCCATATTTTCACACATTCCTGGCCACACATCTGATAAGGCCATCGTAGAAGTTGTCGGTACTTTCAAGGGGAGTTGCATGACCCTAGTGACAGTTTGATTGATTGGTTGATTGATTGGTGCCGGATACGATGTAGCATATACAACAAAAAGCAACAGTTTGACAAGGCCTCTGCACCATGAACGTGAAATACGATCTTGTGAACTTGATGAATCTCCTTTGAGGCCTCGGGAATAGTTGTTAATGAGTCTTTGGATATAGTTGTTAATGAGTCTTTGGAAATAGTTGTTAATGAGTCTTTGGAAATAGTTGTTAATGAGTCTTTGGAAATAGTTGTTAATGAGTCTTTGGAAATAGTTGTTAATGAGTCTTTGGAAATAGTTGTTAATGAGTCTTTGGAAATAGTTGTTAATGAGTCTTCGGAAATAGTTGTTAATGAGTCTTTGAAAATAGTTGTTAATGAGTCTTCGGGAATAGTTGTTAATGAGTCTTTGGAAATAGTTGTTAATGAGTCTTTGGAAATAGTTGTTAATGAGTCTTCGGAAATAGTTGTTAATGAGTCTTTGGAAATAGTTGTTAATGAGTCTTCGGAAATAGTTGTTAATGAGTCTTTGAAAAAGTTGTTAATGAGTCTGAAAATAGTTGTTAATGAGTCTTCGGAAATAATTGTTAAATATTTGAGTCTTTGGAAATAGTTGTTAATGAGTGTTTGGAAATACTTGTTAATGAGTCTGAAAATAGTTGTTAATGAGTCTTCGGAAATAGTTGTTAAATGAGTCTTTGGAAATAGTTGTTAATGAGTCTGAAAACAGTTAAATGAGTCTTCGGAAATAGTTGTTAATCAGTCTGAAAATAGTTAAATGAATCTTCGGAAATAGTTGTTAATGAGTCTTTGGAAATAGTTGTTAATGAGTCTCAAAATAGTTGTTAATGAGTCTTCGGAAATGGTTGTTAATGAGTCTGAAAATAGTTGTTAATGAGTCTGAAAATAGTTGTTAATGAGTCATCGGAAATAGTTGTTAATGAGTCTTTGAAAATAGTTGTTAATGAGTCTTTGGAAATAGTTGTTAATGAGTCTGAAAACAGTTGTTAATGAGTCTTTGAAAATAGTTTTTAATGAGTCTTTGGAAATAGTTGTTAATGAGTCTTCGGAAATTGTTCTTAATGAGTCTTTGGAAATAGTTGTTAATGAGTCTTCGGAAATAGCTGTAATGAGTCTTTGGAAATAGTTGTTAATGAGTCTTTAGAAATAGTTGTTAATGAGTTTTTGGAAATAGTTGTTAATGAGTCTTTGGAAATAGTTGTTAATGAGTCTTTGGAAATAGTTGTTAATGAGTCTTTGGAAATAGTTGTTAATGAGTCTTTGGAAATAGTTGTTAATGAGTCTTTGGAAATAGTTGTTAATGAGTCTTTGGAAATAGTTGTTAATGAGTCTTTGGAAATAGTTGTTAATGAGTCTTTGGAAATAGTTGTTAATGAGTCTTTGGAAATAGTTGTTAATGAGTCTTTGGAAATAGTTGTTAATGAGTCTTTGAAAATAGTTGTTAATGAGTCTTTGGAACTAGTTGTTAATGAGTCTTCGGAAATAGTTGTTAATGAGTCTTTGAAAATAGTTGTTAATGAGTCTTTGGAAATAGTTGTTAATGAGTCTTTGAAAATAGTTGTTAATGAGTCTTTGAAAATAGTTGTTAATGAGTCTTTGGAAATAGTTGTTAATGAGTCTTTGGAAATAGTTGTTAATGAGTCTTTGGAAATAGTTGTTAATGAGTCTTTGGAAATAGTTGTTAATGAGTCTTTGGAAATAGTTGTTAATGAGTCTTTGGAAATAGTTGTTAATGAGTCTTTGGAAATAGTTGTTAATGAGTCTTTGGAAATAGTTGTTAATGAGTCCTTGAAAACAGTTGTTAATGAGTCTTTGGAAATAGTTGTTAATGAGTCTTTGGAAATAGTTGTTAATGAGTCTTTGGAAATAGTTGTTAATGAGTCTGAAAATAGTTGTTAATGAGTCTTCGGAAATAGTTGTTAATGAGTCTTTGAAAATAGTTGTTAATGAGTCTTTGGAAATAGTTGTTAATGAGTCTTCGGAAATAGTTGTTAATGAGTCTTCGGAAATAGTTGTTAATGAGTCTGAAAATAGTTGTTAATGAGTCTTTGAAAATAGTTGTTAATGAGTCTGAAAATAGTTGTTAATGAGTCTTCGGAAATAGTTGTTAATGAGTCTTTGAAAATAGTTGTTAATGAGTCTTTGGAAATACTTGTTTATGAGTCTTTGAAAATAGTTGTTAATGAGTCTGAAAATAGTTGTTAATGAGTCTGAAAATAGTTGTTAATGAGTCTTTGGAAATAGTTGTTAATGAGTCTTCGGAAATAGTTGTTAATGAGTCTTCGGAAATAGTTGTTAATGAGTCTTCGGAAATAGTTGTTAATGAGTCTTTGGAAATAGTTGTTAATGAGTCTTTGAAAATAGTTGTTAATGAGTCTTTGGAAATAGTTGTTAATGAGTCTTTGGAAATAGTTGTTAATGAGTCTTCGGAAATAGTTGTTAATGAGTCTGAAAATAGTTGTTAATGAGTCTTTGGAAATAGTTGTTAATGAGTCTGAAAATAGTTGTTAATGAGTCTTTGGAAATAGTTGTTAATGAGTCTTCGGAAATAGTTGTTAATGAGTCTTCGGAAATAGTTGTTAATGAGTCTGAAAATAGTTGTTAATGAGTCTTTGAAAATAGTTGTTAATGAGTCTTTGAAAATAGTTGTTAATGAGTCTTTGGAAATAGTTGTTAATGAGTCTTTGAAAATAGTTGTTAATGAGTCTTTGGAAATAGTTGTTAATGAGTCTTTGGAAATAGTTGTTAATGAGTCTTCGGAAATAGTTGTTAATGAGTCTTTGAAAATAGTTGTTGATGAGTCTTTGAAAATAGTTGTTAATGAGTCTTTGAAAATAGTTGTTAATGAGTCTTTGGAAATAGTTGTTAATGAGTCTTTGAAAATAGTTGTTAATGAGTCTTTGAAAATAGTTGTTAATGAGTCTTTGGAAATAGTTGTTAATGAGTCTGAAAATAGTTGTTAATGAGTCTTTGGAAATAGTTGTTAATGAGTCTTTGGAAATAGTTGTTAATAATTCTTTGAAAATAGTTGTTAATGAGTCTTTGAAAATAGTTGTTAATGAGTCTTTGGAAATACTTGTTTGAGTCTTTGAAAATAGTTGTTAATGAGTCTGAAAATAGTTGTTAATGAGTCTTCGGAAATAGTTGTTAATGAGTCTTTGAAAATAGTTGTTAATGAGTCTTTGAAAATAGTTGTTAATGAGTCTTTGGAAATAGTTGTTAATGAGTCTTTGGAAATAGTTGTTAATGAGTCTTCGGAAATAGTTGTTAATGAGTCTTCGGAAATAGTTGTTAATGAGTCTTTGAAAATAGTTGTTCATGAGTCTTTGAAAATGGTTGTTAATGAGTCTTTGAAAAATAGTTGTTAATGAGTCTTTGGAAATTGTTGTTAATGGATCTTTGAAAATAGTTGTTAATGAGTCTTTGGAAATAGTTGTTAATGAGTCTTCGGAAATAGTTGTTAATGAGTCTTCGGAAATAGTTGTTAATGAGTCCTTGAAAATAGTTGTTAATGAGTCCTTGAAAAAGTTGTTAATGAGTCTGAAAATAGTTGTTATGGAGTCTTTGAAAATAGTTGTTAATGAATCTTTAGAAATAGTTGTTAATTCTTTGGAAATAGTTGTTAATGAGTCTTTGAAAATAGTTGTTAATGAGTCTTTGAAAATAGTTGTTCATTCTTTGGAAATAGTTGTTAATGAGTACCGAAAACAACTGAGAATACTTGACATAGGGCACAGCAAGTTTAAAGGAACAGTGAGCTCGGGGATAGAGGTAAGAAAAGACTGTGAAGAAGTATTGCCGCTGCGAATTGCAAGAGGTTGAAGACAGTCAGTCTGTCAATAATTCCTTCCGTCATCACCTCTAACACCGCGTGGCAGCAGCGCCGTCTCACAGACGGGCCCCTCGCCTCCCATCGCGTGCTTCATTAATAGGCAGGTGAGGGCGAGGGAGTGTCAGTCAGGCGGCGAGTGTCTGCGGGTGTGGGGCAGATGAGGCGACCCAGCAGCCGGGACAAGTACAGTAACGTGTGTGTGTGTGTGTGTGTGTGTGTGTGTGTGTGTGTGTGAGAGAGAGAGAGAGAACCATTAAGTAAGTCACGTCAACTACACATCAGGAGGGAGAGAGGTAAGCAAATGTGTCACGAATTCACTTGATCATGAGGTATTTTATTTGTTCATTCATCAACTTTCAAGTTGTTCATTCATTCAGTGTGTCACTTATGAATCCATCATATACTTCTCCCTTAGTGGTTCTGTCACTGCGCACTTATCAACGGGTACCAATTTGTGGCTGCAGAAAACGAAATGGTTCTCCAGCTCTAATTAACTTACAAAAATTCAAGCATTTCCTGTGACACGGACGTCCAGTATATATGAGGGAATTCAAAGTCGCCTGATATCATTGCCTCGCGTGACCTGGTGACTGTTGCAAACACTGAACATTTTAATATCATCATCCCTGAGGCCTGTAGGTGACGAGTGTATATATTTATTTTTCTTGTATTTATACGCACAGATGTTCCACATTGTTGCTTTTCGGTATTCTTTCAGAGAAAGAGAGCAAAGGGACAGACATATAACGACACACACACACACACACAGAGAGAGAGAGATTTTTTTACATAGATATTCAGACCACACAGACCCTATGGTCCAGATTAGATGGTCCGTCCTTACACATAACTGAAATCTTGTTAAGTTCAATAACACCAAAACTTTCCTTCAACTTTTAGTGATTATAAAGTTGAAGGAAGTAGCGGCCGAGCTTGTTTTTAAATGAATTAATCTTAATGCACTGGACCACTGAAGGCGGGCGTTTGTTCCATTCTCAGGGTACAACGTTGCTGAAAAAAAATGATGCAGTCTGAATTTATTTGTTTACACACAGGTTTTGTGCCACTGTTTCTCGTTCGGAACATCATCGATCAAAAATGATTGTCGATGTGTCCACATTCGTAAAACCATTGAGTATTTTGAAACATTCAATCAATTTTCCTCGGAGGCGACGTTTTCAAAGAGAGAACAGCTTAAGGGATGACAGCCTTTCGTCATAAGATATGTTGCACAAGGAAGAGATCATTATTGTTGCACTACATTGTAGATCTAATATAGCAATGTCCTTCGCGTGGTGGGGAGACCAAATTCTTTTATCCCTTCCGCTGGTAAACTCTGGAACAGCCTTCCTTTGTCTGTATTTCCTCCCGCCTATGACTTGACCTCTTTCAAGAGAGGAGTGTTAAGACACCTCTTCTTCTGAAATTCCTCTCTCTTTTGGCATCTTATTCTGTTTGCGTTTGTTGGAGCAGCGTTTAGCGGGCCTTTTTGTTGACTTTTTTGTTTTGTGTCCTTGAGCAATCTCCCTTGTAAAAAAAAACAAAAAAAACGCATATTCCAAGTGAGGTCTAACTAAACTGTTGTTCAGTGGAAGTATTACATCAATATTTTTGATTGAAAAGTTTTTCATAATGAAGCCCAGCATTCTGTTCGCTTTGTTTGCTGCGTCGATGCATTGCCGTGAGAATTTGAGGTGTGACGCGCTAATGACACCCAGGTCCTTGGTACACTGAACGCTTTTGAGTTTCACACCATACATTTTGTAAGCGAACCTTTTATTTTTTCGTACCAATTTGCAGAACCTGCTACTTATCTATCAGACCAAGCTGAAACTTTATGCAAATCTTATTTGAGAATTAGTCTGTCTTCTTGTCTTCGTCAGAAAGAACTGAATTACCAGTCTCTGTGTCGTCAGTAACTATGCTAATGAGATTACTGAATCCAACGTCAACGTCATTGATGTAAATTATAAACACACTGGTCAAGAACTGAGGCCTAAGAGACGCCACTGAGTCAAATCTGTTGATCGCCACTCTTTGCTGTCTGTCACTCAACCAATTCGCGATCCATTGGTGTACTTGACCGTCAATACCTAGGTGCATAATTTTAAAAAGTAATTTATGGTGTGGAACTTTATCAAACTCTTTCTAAAAATCAAGATAGACTACGTAATGTTATTTGGTTAGATCATAAACTGATAACAGGTCGTTATACATGATCAGTAGGTCCGACAAGCAGGATCTCTTGTTAGGGGAGCCATGTTGGGAATCTTTGATTAATGAGTGACTTTCAAGGTATCTCACAACTTTGTCTCTAATTATGATTTAGAGTAGCTTAGCTACAGCTGAAGTCAGACTAATGGGTCTGTAATTATAAGATTTTTTTTTTCTCCTCTCTTGATAATCGGTGCTACGTTAGCCATTTCCAGCCCGGTGGGACGATGCATTGTCACAAGTACATATTGAATACGGTTGTCTCATCTGAGGTAGCTCACTTCCGAGGACGCAAGGGCTCATCACTTGTCGTGAGCTAACCAGGATTCACCAAGGGGTCTGACACACACACACACACACACACACACACACACACACACTTACATACACACATCTATTCACATACCCATTCTCACCTGTATATATTTGGGTTCCTCATTTGTAATTCTAACTCTTAACTTAACACCTCAGTGAACCAATATTTGGTTCCTCAATTGTAATTCTCATATTTGGTTTCTCAATTGTAATTCTCATACTTGGTTCCTCATTTGAAATCGTAACTCTAACTAAGCACTTCAGTGAACCAAACCACTTACTCTTGTCATTGTAGCATTGCCTATTGTCATATGTTCTCTTCTGATGTCGAGTAACTATTTGTTTTATTAGGTTAAGTATTGATAATAAGTAAAATCATCATTTACATTCACTTAACCTTACAATTATGTTATGTCGCAGTTAGCTCTCTTTTCAAACCAAATCAACCCCTAGACGTCAGTTAACTGTATTCATAACACTCTGCTCTGTCCAAAAGGGATGTGTGTGTGTGTGGGGTTCTCTCACACATGAGATGCATAATCTACATGCATGTGGTCGCACAACGCCCCTGTATATGGATAGCATCTGAGCGGGGGGGAAAAAAAACTGGTTGAGACGATACAGAACTCTTACCTCGAGAAAGCTGATTCAGTAAGAGAAAAGGTCTGAGGTGTTTAAGATAGAGTAAAGGATAGGCCGAAGATGCTTGTGTAGAAAAAGGTGACAGCTGTCAGCTGATTGTTATCAAAGCATAAGGGATAGGTGTTTAAAAGAATGTGTCGAGTTGACAGGTTGAGAAATTGAATTTTTTGAGGCGTTGAAAGTTCCGTATGCCCCAATCGAAAATGGTAGTAAGGTCTGAGGTTAAGAGTTCTGCAGCCTCCAGCTTAGTCTTGTAATTCCTGTTGCGAAAGTCTTCTATCAAAAGATATGTAATGGCGTACGAGTGGGTAGGACAGTTTGTTTTGAAGAGATCATTAATGAAAAATAAAGAGTGGGAGTCAAGAGCGAGCCCTGCGGGACACCGCTGTTGATAGGTTGAGGAAAACAGTGGCTGTTTACCAAAGCAGAGGTAGATCGGCCGGAAAGGAAACTGAAGATGGAAGTACATAGAGAAGGATATAATCCGTAGGAAGGTAGTTTAGAAAGCAAAGATTTGTGCTAGACACTGTTCACGTAAAAGCTTACCTTATGTTTAAGGGAACCGCAAAAGTTTCACCGAAACGGCCGAGAGGATGGCCAAGAATTTAAGGAAGCAAGGTTACCAGTAGGAGGCCCATTGCGAAACTCCTACTGGCGAAAAGAAAGGTCAGAAGTTGACAATTACTTAAAAACTTTTCTGTTAAAGATCGTTTCGAAAGTTTTAGGAAGACAAAAAAGTAAAGCTATAGGACGGGCCATATGTAGGGGTACTTCCAGCACGAAGGAATGGTAGATATTGGAAGGTAGAGAAGAAAGAGTTTGACCAGGCAAGGTGTCAGTACGGAAGCACAATTTTTAAGGACAATAGGAGCCACTACGTCAGGTAAGGACATAAGGACATAAGGAGTCTACAAAAGACCAGACGCCTACACAAGGCAGCTCCTGAAAATGGGTTGCTCAACAAATTTCCTTCCCGTCCATAAAGGCATCTAGTCTCCGTTTAAATGTTTCAGTTGTGTCTCCCCTAACTACATGTATGTACAGTTAGTTCCGCTCATCTACTTCTTTGTTCGTGAAACAGCTTCTGCCTATTTCTTTCACACATTCCCGAATATGGCCCCCAATTGCTCCCGAACGTGAAAATCCGTGATTTTTTGTTCATTCGGGAGGTATAGGGCCTGTAGGGGCCGATGGTTCCCCGATGCATGTGAATCGTCAACACCTACCGAAAGTAGCACCTAGCGCCGATAGCTAACGATGATCGAATCATTGGCTACCTCGTACAGGCCTACCGGCCTCTTTCAGACTCCTACGATCTAATGTTCTTATAATCGTATTGCAATACGACGGCGTCCCCGAAGCTCGTAACCGTGTCACGATGTACGCCCCGAATTTCCAGACAACAGGCCACGCCCAGGCCACGCCCCCGCAAGATGTTCGTAGCTGAGGGCGTACATCGACGGAGTATAGAGGAGATACGTCGACTGTATCCGGACTCTCTTTAATTGCCACACCCCGAATGTCGGAAACATTCGTAGTGACACCCCGTATGTCGCCAATTAAAGTGGGCAACTACAGAAGGCAGGAACCCCCCAAACACCATGCTTTCACAGTTCCCCTGCAGCATCAGCAACATCTGCCGGTCATTCACCATGGAGGGCTTTGACATGATGACGTCACTAATAACACCCAAAAACGTGGCGAACAGGCGTGTAGTGTACGCCCTCCTGAACTACATCGACGCCACTGAACGAGTGGCAACAGCCAGGGTCCTGATCCTGCAAGACGAGCAACAGAAGCAGCAAGCGAAGACGAGGAATCCTTGATCTGTTTGGGTGCGGCCCTATCTGGAACGAAGAATAGAATATGGCCGTTACGACAACCTAATGGAATAGTTGGCCCGAGAGTGTCCAGAACTGTACAAGAACTTCACCAGGATAGACCGCCAGCTGTTCGATGAGATAGTGGATCGTGTCACGCCCTACACTGAGAAGAAACGTACCTGGTGGCGCAAACCCATTCCTCCTGGCCTGCGTGTAGCCGTGACCCTACGTTTCCTCACCACGGGAGACTCCTACAAGAGTCTACAATACTCATTTCTAGTTGCCCACAACACCATAAGCCAGATAGTACCAGAGACCTGCCGGGCCATTATAACTGTATGGTGACGATGAGCTCAGGACACCCCAATCCCCTGATGAGTGGAAAGAAGTCGCCCGTGGTTTCGAGGAACGCTGGAACTTTCCACATTGTGTTGATGCTATAGACGGGAAACATATTCGCCGCCGCAACCCTTCCCTTAGTGGCACAAATTACTTCAATTATAAGAAGTTTTTCTCAATTGTTCTCCTGGCCATTGTTGACTCAGCATACAAGTTCCTCTACGTCAACATGGGTGCCATTGGGTCAGAGTCGGATGGTGGTGTTTTCGCACAGACACGTCTTGCTAACTTGCTATTGTGGTGTGCGATGTTCGGCTCCGGTGAGAGGAATGTCGTAAAGGGGCGCCGTGGTTCCTTATACACCCCCCGACCGCCGTTGCCGGCTTTTAAGTGCCTCATGAGGTGCGGCGCTGGTGCCAGATTGCTCTCGAACTTCGGCATTATTTCCGAAGTTCGTCGTGCCGCCCCGAACTTCGGCGTGCCACCCCGAAGTTCGGGGATGGTGTTACGATGTTCGGGGTCGATGTTCAAATCATCGTAAATATACCGCCGAACTTCGGGAAAAACTCACGTTAAGTGACAGTTTGGGCCACACGGGCCGATCGCTTTGTGCAGTTCAAAGCGATCGGGGCCGCGGGCTTCGCGCCAAAATTCCTCACGACCCTCGTGGCGTCTCCCGGCCCACGTGGTAACCCTACCGAATCTACACTTTTTTCATTTCGAATTTCGTTACATACCCATTCGATGTACGTAATCGGTTGCCAACTACTTTTAAACGTTTCTTCGGGAGCAATCGGGCCATATTCGGGAATGTGTGACCCCAGCATAACTTGAATTTGTCCAACTTGACTTGAATTTGTCCAATTTAATCCATAAGCTTCTTAGGTTTGAGTCCAGAGAGGGAATAGAAAACATCACTTTTTTTCATTTTAATAACTGGCATAATTGAGTCAGCCGTCTCATCTATCTCTAAGGCTGAATTCTTCTCTCAAACTTTTCTAAAAACTCCACTCTGGGCGATTCTGGGCATATTCCTCCTACTCATCCCCCCTCTGACTCTTTTATGCCTGTTATAAAGATTCTTCAAAATGATGTTTTCTATGCCCTCTCTGGCCTCAATCCTCAGAAGGCTTATGGACCTGATGGCGTGCCTCCTATTGTCCTTAAAAACTGTGCCTCCGTGCTGTCACCCTCCCTGGTCAAACTCTTTCGCCTCTGCCTGTCAACATCTACCTTTCCTTCCTGCTGGAAGTATGCCTTCATACAGCCTGTGCCTAGGAAGGGTGACCGTTCCAATTCCTCAAACTACCGTCCTATAGCTTTACTTTCTTGTCTATCTAAAGCTTTTGAATCAATCCTTAACCGGAAGATTCAAAAGCACCTTTCCGCTTCTGACCTTCTATCTGATCGCCAGTATGGGTTCCGCAAGGGGCGTTCCACTGGTGATTTCCTTGCCTTCCTAACTGACTCTTGGTCATCCTCTCTTACCCGTTTCGGTGAAACCTTTGCTATTGCGCTGGACATATCAAAAGCTTTTGATAGGGTCTGGCACAAATCTTTGCTTTCCAAACTACCCTCCTACGGTTTCTATCCTTCTCTCTGTGCCTTTATCTCCAGTTTCCTTTCTGACCGTTCTATTTCTGCTGTGGTAGACGGTCACTGTTCTTCCCCTAAACTATTAACAGTGGTGTCCCACAGGGTTCTGTCCTATCTCCCACTCTCTTTCTTTGTTCATTGATGATCTTCTTTCCAAAACGAACTGTCCTATCCATTCCTACGCCGATGATTCCACTCTGCATAACTCAACTTCTTTTAATAAAAGACCCACCCTACAGGAACTTCACGATTCAAGGCTGGAGGCAACAGAACGCTTAGCCGCAGACCTTACTATGATTTCCGATTGGGCAAGAGGAACCTGGTGTCCTTCAACGCCTCAAAAACACAGTTTCTCCACCTATCCACTCGACACAATCTTGCAAACAACTATCCCTTATTCTTTGACAACACTCAGCTATCACCTTCCTCAACTCTAAACATCCTCGGTCTATCCTTAACTCAATATCTCAACTGGAAACTTCATATCTCATCTCTTACTAAATCAGCTTCCTCGAGGCTGGGCGTTCTGTACCGTCTCCGCCAGTTCTTCTCCCCCGCATTGTTGCTGTCCATTTACAGGGGCCTTGTCCGCCCTCGTATGGAGTATGCATCTCATGTGTGGGGTGAGGGGGTCCACTCACACAGCTCTCCTTGACAGAGTGGAATCAAAGGCTCTTCGTCTCATCAGCTCTCCTCCTCATACTGATAGTCTTCTACCTCTCAATTTCCGCCGCCATGTTGCCTCTCTTTCAATCCTCTATCGATATTTTCATGCTCACTGCTCTTCTGAACTTGCTAACTGCATGCCTCCCCTCCTCCCACAGCCCCGCTGCACACGATTTTCTACTCATGCTCATCCCTATACTGTCCAAACCCCTTATGCAAGAGTTAACCAGCATCTTCACTCTTTCATCCCTCACGCTGGTAAACTCTGGAACAGTCTTCCTTCATCTGTATTTCCTCCTGCCTATGACTTGAACTTTTTCAAGAGGAGGGTATCAGGACATCTCTCCTCCCGAAATTGACCTCTGATTTTGGACACTCCTTTAACCTCTGTTCGGGAGCAGTGAGTAGCGGGCCTTTTTTTTTTTTTTTTTATTTGTGCCCTTGAGCTGTCTTCTTAGCTGTAAAAAAAAAAAAAAAAAAGATGCGGGATGAGTAGGAGGAATGTGCCCTGAGTCGGCCGGAGTAGAATTTTTAGAGAAAGTTCGAGAGAAGAGCAGCTGTGTTGCCATTTGGACCAAGTAAGTGGGGAAGATGAACAACTAAAATTGTTAGAGATATTTTCGGCCTGGTGCCAAAAGTCCCTGGAAGTATTGTCATTTTCTATTCATAGAAGTTTTTGATGAGTCGGAGAAAAAAGATTCGGCACGATTTCGGACGGAAATGTAAATATGTCACCAGGGAGCCAAGCAATGCCATGATGTACGCTGCTGACGCTGCTTTCAGAGAGAAATGAGGTGTGTGGTCTGAACACAGGACGTTAATTATGCATTTATAGTCTTAATTTTAGGGGTTTGTGGTTTATCACTGGTATTTCATTCCTCGTTTGTAATCTTACAGCAGGCTACAACGCTCTAGATGCCAAGCCGATGATTTAATCATTTCATCCATACAATATAAACTAGAGCTCTAAGCCCTCGTGATAGTCGCCGTATGTCCTCGTAAGAAATGAATGCCACCCTTGCTGGGCATTCCCTTTCGGCGCGGTCGCCACACGAGTTGCATGTGTCTATAGTTGGTTTGCCAGGTTTGTATTTCGTGTAGGCCACAACGTGTGGCACACTCAGCATCGAGAAGTACGCATTACCACGTCAATTATTCTTGACACTGAACCTTTGCAGGTGACAAGAGGACCTGAGGGAGGCAAGAATGTGAGGCTTGTCACGTCAATACAAGACAGGTGCGAGGCTGTTGTTACAGAGGGGCTAGTTTACTCGAGTGCAGGTGATTCTTGCACAACTGCTTGCATGGATACTTGAAGCGCTTCTTTTCTGTCTAATCAATGTGCAGGCCTTCAGAGCCTGTAAATGAACACGCTGCTAATTTTCAAGTGATTAGTCTATTTACACTTTTACGAACACATAACATCGTCGAGTAATAAGTTACTGAGTAGGCTGTCTTTAAAATAAAATTAGAAATTAAACTCTGAAATTGGTAATGACAATTACTGATTTTCGTCATAAATTTATCCTTTAAATACCTAACGTTGAAAAACCACACAGGAAAGGATACAGTTATTAAGTAAGTTACCTTCCAAATAATGTTCCGTACAGTGGCAAAATGAACGGGTACCAGTGATCTGTCGATGCGTGTTTGCAGTAGTGCGGGGGTCCTCAAAATGTTGTGTGGTAAATATCTAACTACAGAAAAAAAAACTTCTCATTTTAGATTCTACCTCTGCTCAACCTATAATTTGGTCAGAAATAATGATACTTGGCTGGATTTACAGATCTAAAGGAGTGACAAAAGAGGTATTCATGTTGAAGCGGCAACTCGATAATCGGACGGCTGACTCCAAGATGGATTTGTTGATGGCGTGTTCCGTATATCTTCCGTGCATTAGGCCTCGGTGGTCCGTGCATTAGGCCTCGGTGGTCCGTGCATTAGGCCTGGTGGTTTAGTCGAAGGAGACCTCCGAGGCTGTGTTGTCTTCATGCCTCTCTGGTGATCTCAGTGTTCCCAGTGGAGACAATAACGTATGCACAAAACTGCTCAAAAGTATCTAAAATATCCATGTAATTAAAAAAAAAGTATCTAAACAGCATAAAATTAATTGAGTAAGCCACGTTACATATAAAGTTACTTGTGAAATAAATTTTAGGAGACGGTGTTTTACCTTTTAGGGACCAAGCCAGGATGTCAGGCCGCAGAGCCAGCTAGGGGATGGCGCTTTGTAAATACTGCAGCAGATTAACATAAACATTATAGAAGTTAAAAATTGATATATATTTTATCTATTTACTTCTGTTTTTTTATAGTTTTTATTTTACTTAGATATTTATCTATTTTAGTGCTTGGATGCCTCTCGTGTATCACCAAGTCTCGGACGCAAATGAGTAGGTCTTGGTGTTATATTTTCTGGACCGTCCTAAAGGTCGGAGGGTGCTCAGAATCTCCGAGTTTTATTATTTCACGCGTTATCTGTTTTTTTTTTTTGTTGTTTGTTTGTTTTCTCACTTTTTAGCTCGTGTTCCAGTTGTTATGTCCGGATGCCCGTGCCCAGTGTGTACAGTGAATCAATGCAAGAGAAAATTAGTGATTTAAATGCACAAATCAGTAAATGGAGTGAAATAAATAGCATCTCTATAATCAACCCTGAACCTGCGTTCAGACTAGGGACAGGTGAAGTAGACGAGGCATGCTATGATTTACCAGGCGAGTACCAGGGCACACTGATAAACAGGCTCGGGGCCACCAGGCTGCTCACCGCTATTGGAAAGCATAATGCTTCTCTCAGAACGTGCATAGACTGGGAAAACTTGAAAAAGAATCAAATCGCTTTTAACACAAGCGAGCGACGAAGCTCAGCACCAGCCTCCCGCCATCCTCACCCCCCCCATCACAACCAGGACAGCGACGGGTGGCAAGTGGTGGCTAGGAAACGCCGCAGGTCAGGTCGCAGCCCGGCACCTGACCACCCTGGGGCCAGAAGGAACCCTCGGGGACACGGACAGCCCCTTAGGTCCTATCCCACTCACCACACCCATTACTTTGTCCCCATAAGGAACCAATGGGAGGGGCAGGCTGACCACCCCACCTCACACCCCGGGACCCAGCATGACATGAATGCAGGAAGCAGAGAACGCCCCCGTCCCCCCTACTACGATGATGGCCGCCCCCTTCGAGGATCATACCAATCAACGGACAGTGATAGTGCGTACATGCGTAAAGGCTGCTACAATTGTGGTGAGTTAAATCACAGACAATCCATGTGCAGATACGACCACAAAATCCGATGTACTTCCTGCCACAGATACGGCCATAAGAACAGACTGTGTAATGTCTACAGTGCATAGGAACATGGCGAGGAAGAAACGGCCGCCGAGTCACTACTAATTAAGGACTGCTTAACAATGGTTCACATAAATGCCCGCTCACTACTAGCTAACATAGATGAGGTGAAACTATTAGTCAGAGAAAGAAGCGTTGATATTCTTTGTGTCAGTGAAACGTGGCTTCTCCCGCACACCCCTGACAGCCACGTCCATATCCCCGGATATCATATGTTCCGTTGTGACAAGGGCTACGGGGGAGGAGCTGGTGTATATGTTCGAGACAATCTCACCAGCAAAGTGATAACGTGTGACCTTGCTAGGCCCAATGGTATTGAGGACCTCTGGATCAGTGTACAGTGCAGAAAACTACCCTCAGTAATAATTGGTTGCGTCTACCGACACCCCAAAGCTCCTCAGGAAACCTTTGACTACATACACGAGACCCTGAGAAACATGTGCCTGAAAAACAAATGTTTTTATATGCTCGGTGATCTAAATGATGATTTGCTATCCTACGGAAATAAATTAAGTACCATAATAAGCATAAACAAAT
This sequence comes from Eriocheir sinensis, assembly GCF_024679095.1. Taxonomy (NCBI): domain Eukaryota; kingdom Metazoa; phylum Arthropoda; class Malacostraca; order Decapoda; family Varunidae; genus Eriocheir; species Eriocheir sinensis. The sequence goes on from NC_066564.1 coordinate 11,708,616, forward strand.
TACACCAGCTTATTGACAGACCTACCCGTGTCACCCCTCAGTCAGCCACACTTCTAGACGTCATTATCACTAACAAACAGGACACAATTCTACACAAAGACGTAATACCTAACACTATAGCCGACCATGACCTTATAATGGCAACGTTTAACATCACCAAACCTAAGCGCAAGCCAGAAATGAGAACGTTTCGTCATCTTGGGGCTTACAGTAGAGACTTGCTCTGTGATCCCTTACTAGGCGCTGCTCCCGCCCTAAATGAAATTCCCTCCACGGACAACGTAGACATACAGGTAAACACCCTCACGTCTGTACTATCAAATTGCTTGGAACAATGCGCTCCTTTTGTCACAAAAGAAATCAACAAGCCTTTTGCCCCCTGGATTAACGACGAAATTCGCTCAGCAATGTCAACACGCAACACCCTCCAAGCGCGCCTAAAGCAAAATCGAAATGATGTGGAATTACTAGAGCAACATAAACACCATCGTAATAGAGTAAAGTCACTACTGCGAAATGCTGAACAATCCTACTACCGACAAAAAATCTACGACTGTCGAGGCAATTCAGCTGCCACCTGGAGAATAATAAAAGACCTCACACCCAACAATAAAGAAACTAATAACAACAACTTCATTAATGAAAATGAAGTGGCGAATAAATTCAATGACCTGTTTGTTAACGTGGGGGAACGCACCTTCCTAAAAACGCAAAACAATCTCAGCATTACAAATCAAAACTGCATTATCCCCCAACAAGATATAAATCACCGTCATCTTTTCAGGCCCAGCCCCGTAGACATGAACACAGTCATATTAACTATCAAACACCTAAAGAACACTAACTCCGCCGGTCCAGATGGGATTGCACTTCAGTACATCATAGATTCACTACCAGTTACGATCACATCCATCACTACTATCATCAACACGTCGATTGTTACAGGAAAATTCCCTACCATGTGGAAACACGCGACCGTCATACCTATCTATAAAAACGGAGACAGGGACGACGTAAACAATTATCGCCCAATATCACTGTTACCTATTCTCTCAAAAATATTAGAGAAAATTGTAGCCCAACAGATGACTACCTTCCTAGAGTCCAAGAAACTTCTCTCCAACAATCAACACGGCTTTAGACCTAAACTTTCAACTGAGACCGCCCTAACTACAGTTACAAATAAACTATACAGAAATATGGATGAGAAGAAATTATCCCTTATAACGTTGTGCGACCTATCAAAAGCCTTCGATAGCGTAAAACACGAAATCCTCATAAATAAACTACTCAAGGTTAACATAGACTCTTTTTGGTTCCATGACTATTTAAATGACAGAAGTCAAAAAGTTAAAGTGAATAACACCACGTCTGCGACTGCACCGATAAAATACGGAGTTCCTCAAGGCTCAATATTAGGACCAATTCTCTTCATCATTTTTGTCAACGACCTTGCTGAAGCAATGCATGGATGCGAGATAGTTCAGTATGCAGACGACACGCAGCTCGTGAACACTGGTACTATTGATGCACTGCCTGACCTCATCACGGCGGCACAAACGACCTTCTCACTGGCCAGGGAATACTTTAACAAAAACGGCCTGTTACTGAACACTAACAAAATCCAGTGTATCTTTATTGGGACCAGGTCAGTTATCAAACAAATTCCCCAAAGCACCACTCTCCTTTTTGACAACACTCCCATCACTCCCAGCAAACACATCAAAAACCTTGGCGTTTACATGGACTCCCACTTGACGTTTAACACACATATTAACGAAACCCACAAGAAAGTCATTGGTACTCTAATGTTCATAAACAGAATTAAAGATAAATTTGACAATGTAACACGTAAAATAGCTATTGAATCACTTGCTCTAAGTATCATTAATTATTGCCTACCAGTTTACGGCACTACAAATAGCACACTAATTAAGCGAGTACAAAAACTACAGAACTTTGCAGCAAAGATATGTATTGGGGGAGCGAGGAGGCGGGACCACGCCACCCCCTTCATAACACAATTGCACTGGCTTAAAATGAGCAAGAAGATAATTTTTGATGTTGCTGTTACTGTATATAAGATAAAATGTAGACTGTATCCAGAGTGGTTCCTGCAGCTGCCTACCACAACTGAGGTGACACGGAGCAGGTACACAACAAGGCAGCGGGACAACCTACATATCCCCCACACCAACACACACTGCGGGACACGTTCGCTCCTTGTAAAAGGCCCCAGGCTATGGAACGCTCTCCCACACCATGTAACACTATCAAATACCATACAAGTGTTCAGAAAAAGACTAAAACACTACTTGCTTGACAATGATATAAATGTCAACTAGAATTCTATCGAGACCACGCTCACACTATTCTGATATTGATTTATATAGCTTAGAAAACTCTTAGCTTAAGTCTTACTTTAAATTGTATGTTATTCAGTAATGCTTGTAATGTATAGAAAAGCCATTTTTATGGAATAAAATTATTCTGATTCTGATTCTGATGATTCTGATATGCTCATTTTATTACATTTTATTTGTAGCGGCTGCCGTGACCTATGACTTGGCCCATGCTGGCCCCCGGTGCTTCACATGACCGAAGTCGCTGAAGTCAGGGTGGATCGAAAATATGAACATCATGTGGATAATTTTCCGCCAATCGGCGAAGGTTGAAAATTGCCAGCGTGCATCGGTGGAACTCAAACTTAAGCCCTTGGGGTCACCAGGCCCACACGCTGACCGCTCGGCCACCGCCTCCCCTTCCTCGAATTTTCCAGTGGGCCTGGCATTCTTGGGCTATAACAAAATAATAATAATAATAATAATAATAATAATAATAATAATAATAATAATAATAGGGTAGGCGGTGATTGAGTGGTTAGCGTGAGGGCCCCGCATTCACCACGTGATGGACGACGCGGGTTCGAATCCGCCGCTACCACCTGGTATTTTTTAATCACCGCCGAGTGGCTTAAGATTACCCACATGCTGTCCTGAAGGCCACTCATCAACCCGGACTCTAGAGGAAGCCGTCCAAGTGAATCAAGAACGAGCTCCGGGGGGCAGCATAAACCAAGAAAGATGGCGCCTCCATAAAACACTTGCCTGCGCCATGACGGGCTGGGGCCGACTACCATCTTGGCCTCTCAAAAAAGCCTACCGGCGCTATAGGCTGGCACGTAAAATAACAACAACAACAACAACAACATTATTATTATTATTATTATTATTATTATTATTATTATTATTATTGATGATGATGATGATGATAATTAGCATAATTGACGGCCACTCGACCCCTGTTTTAGCAGGACAAGTGCTCACACTGTTTACCATCCTTTATGAAGATGTTAATTTAGTAATTTATGGGCTTCCGTTGGTGTTCACTCTTAGCAACCCAAGTAGTAATGACGTCTGGCTTGATATGTAAAGTATCCAATTAAAAAAAAGTATAAAATGTATCCAATTTTGCCTGGATATTCAATATCATATCCATTTTGTCAGCGTCATAGAAACGTACGAGTAGTGTCAAAATGTCTCCATAAGATACTTCGGTATACATTTTTTTCTTTTTACGTCGCGGCCTATTGCGCCGGTAGGTTTCTTCCCGGTGAATCCTAATAGTCGGTCCAAGGCTTCTTCCCGGTGGGGCCTGATGGTCGGCCCAGCCCGTTCTGGCGCAAGCGAGTGTTTATAGTGGCGCCATCTTGCATACCGGGAACCTTGGGCGATCTGCCTCCGTCTGCTGTCACGTTAGAGAGATTGCGGGTACAAATCTAGTGCGTTAAATAATTTAGCATCAATTCCCATTCTTACATCACCTGTCACCATATTTTCAATAAGTAATCTACACTAACGAACGATTGAATTTGAATAATTTCCACAGTAGTTATTGTTACCGGTGACGTCTTGGGGAGGGTGGCCTAGCTTGCCAACCTTACCGTGGCATGTTTCTCAGTGTTCATTCTACAGCCATTCACAGCACACCTTAAAGGTAGTTGTTAGAGCTGGAGTACATTAGCGGGACACTAAACATAACCCTGCTAAGGCCCAGGAGACCAGGAGCGGCGCTGCGGCTATAAACAAGACCGTCAAATGGGATTGCTTTGACCCCGACGTATGTTTTGTGTGACTCAAGGTCTCTCATGTATTCAAATAATTGCTGTTAATAATAATGACTACATACAATTTATTCATGTAATGCTAGTACCGTTCTATTTTCGCACTACTTACTTATTACCGTTTAATTTATCATCAAATGTTACGACATAATAACACACTCTACAGTGGTTCCCAAACTGGGGGACGCGCGTGAGCTGGATACAGGGGAGGCATGATTCCGTCTGCCAAAAATTGCAGTTTTGCACACACACACACACACACACACACACACACACACACACACACACACACATGAAGGAGTAACACTCTGAATCATCCTCACGTGAGTTTCAATATATATATATATATATATATATATATATATATATATATATATATATATATATATATATATATATATATATATATATATATATATATATATGTTACAGTAAGATTGTGAAACTAGGGATTTCGTGAAATCCCTAAAACTTTCAGGGGATTCGTGAAATTACTGTTTCACTTAGGAACTTCATGAAATTACTAAAATATCTAGGGATTTCATGTATTTACTGAAATGATACTACAGTTATTTCATGAAATCCCTGATGATAGTAAATACATAGAACAACAGAAGATTTATTTTGAAATTTTATTCATAAATCATCATATCATAAAAATCATGTATAAAATCAAGTAGAATGTATTAGTATAACATAGGAATTTTGTAAACATACATACATACAAACATACATAATTTTGCATAGCTAGCACATTAAAGCTAATGCTTATTTTTACAAGTCAGACTGCTGTGACACCCGCTATTACAAAGTTTCTTTGCTTTAAAACACTTGCATCTGTTTGTCTGACACTGTTTCCTACAGTCACAGTGGGAGAACCCTTGCCCACCAGAAGCTGTAGACCTGAGGGCTTGACGGAGTGTAATGGTACAGTGTGTTGACATCAGTTTCATTTAAAAGTCTCTGAGGACAAAAGGTCAAACTGATTCCTGGAATACTTTGTGCTCAATATCCCAGCTTTCACTGCAATTCTGTACAAGTCATTTTCATCTCTGTCAACAATAACTCCAATAATGTTTCTTGGGTCACATCTCCCTCTGTCAACCATAGGAATTGGAACAGCAACATTATCTCCAACTTCACCTGCCTCTAGATTAATACGAGAGCGCTTTACCATTCGTTCTGCCTGGGATAACTGTGACTCACGTGCTCTTTTACGTTGATTGCTTGTGTCTTCAAGCCGCTTGTCAACGGGTGCAGAATTCTCGCTCACTGCTGGCGGCTGGTTGGTTTCAGGTAGTGATGTTAACTCACTGACAGGAGCAGGTGGTTGCTCACCAGAGACAGAAGGTTGCTCATCAATTTCTTCACGTGTGGCAGAGATATGCACATCAGTTTCATCAGATGTTGACTCAGTATTGGCAGATGATGGTGGCTGAAGTACTGCCAGAAGATCATCTTCAGATATTAGTCTTTCAAGTATTTCAGGCGGGAGACTAGACGATGTCAGGGCAACTTTAGGGTCCTCTCCAAACATGGCTTTGTATGGTGTTCTATTTATTCCAGCATGGTGAGCACAATTCTTCTGTTGCTGAACAAATTTAAGTCCAACTGTCCAGTCCTGCGTGTTATTGTCACTCATCCATGCCACTAGAATGTCTTTGATATCAGCATTTGCTCTTTCTACAGAGCCCTGGCTTTGCGGATGCCTGGGTTTGCCATGAACTAGTTTGAGCTGAGGCCACAACTGCTTTAGTTCTGTGATAACCTGAGCTGTAAATTCTGGACCATTGTCACTCTGGAGGATGGCTGGTGCTCCAAAGAGGAGGAATATATCCAAAAGTTGAAATGCCACTTCTGCAGCTCTCTTAGAAGTCAGAGGTCTTAGTATGACGAATTTTGTAAGGTGACACTGATAAACCATGATCCACTTGAACTGGCCTTGTGGAGATGACTGCATATCAACTAGATCAACTTGACTCCGGGAGTTAAACTCACTAGACAGAATAGGCCTTACAACAACACCAGTAGTCTTGGGACGTTTCTTCTTCTCTTGACACACACGGCAATATGACTTAAAGAGTTTAACAGCATCAGTTGTTATGTTGGCATATTTCTGCCCAAGGTGCTTCAACATTCTGTCACGACCGCCATGGCCAGTTTCAATGTGAGCTTTGTTGATTACGTCATAGGTATCTTCTATAGTGGCATAGTAGATTGGGCGATCTTCTGGTGACTTTCTCTTCTTGATAAGTTTCTCCACATCACCACACAAAAGTACTTCATATTTGTTAAGAATGTAGTATTGGTGACGTGGCTTGGGAGTGGAAACTTCAGCTACTGCTTTCAAATCATCAATGGTTTTGTAATAATCCACTTTAGGAATAAGATATTTCTGACACTGTGCATATTTATCAAATAACTTTTTCTTGAATTCTGTCTCAAAGCTAGACTCTGTAGGTTGTGCCATTTTGCAGTGCAAGAATAGACTGATTCAGCATGCTCTACCGTCCCCGTATTTAGCTATGGTTGTGTTTCAAAAGCAATCTGAAACAAACAAACAAACTGAATAAACAAACTGTGTAAAGCAAGTAACAAACTGTGTAAAGTTCAAGTGATGACCAAAAGTACCCTTGTTATACGTAAGTTAATTGTGTTAATATGTGTTATGCCACACTTGCAGTCAAACTTGGGGTTAAGGCAGACACAATCACTTAAAGTTAACACTGGCCTTTAATAGTAAGTTGTAACCCCTCACCACACAATAGCACACGTACACCTGTTCACTAGGCAGCGCATCATTATTTACACTGACAGGTCTAGAAGCAAGTTTTCGAACCACTGAAGTTCCGATTCTAGAAGCAAGTTTTCGAACCACTGAAGTTCCGACCATTCCATCTCTAAGTTGAGAGTGGTTTGAAAGATCAACTGGTTCGAGCACCCCGTACAGTTATTCACCACCACCTGCTCAAGGACTATCAGCCGTGGCTGTACATTTTGTTTACTCATGACGATGCTTTGAGGTGACGAGGGTTTACAGTGAAACCAGTAAATACATGAAATCCCTAAATATTTTAGTAATTTCATGAAGTCCCGAAGTGAAACTGTAATTTCACGAATTCTCTGAAAGTTCTAGGGATTTCACGAAATCCCTAGTTTCACAATCTTACTGTAATATATATATATATATATATATATATATATATATATATATATATATATATATATATATATATATATATATCTGTGTATATATATATATATATATATATATATATATATATATATATATATATATATATAAACAAAGGATGGGGGGCTTGAGAATTTCTTAGAAATCAATAGGGGGCATCATGTAAAAACGTTTGGGAACCACTGCTTTAATACCTCCTCTAATACGTCTCCTGCCTGTAATATCCACCTCTTCGCTCGAGTCGGCAGCACGGGCCACACAGGGGTTGGGTGACACTCAAATTATCCATGTTTACATATTCCCCTCTGAACAATTTATTTTGCAAACATTTCTCCACCTGGTTGTCGTGGGGGTTTCTTCATTTCCCGAAGCACATGAAAAACTAATCTCTTCGGGAGATTAAATGTTTTTCCCTTACATTCCACCCGAACCCGGGGCTCCGAGACGGCGTGGTGTCATGAGACATCTGGGTATCGTGAGATCCCATTTTGAATACATTCATGAATTTCGACACGGTACCGTGTCTTTTGTCGACTGCTTGTCAGGATTTGTCCTACCTAAGTTTATTTATTTTATCATAAAAGCATATGACGCATGTATGTATATAACTAGGATATTAACATTCACTCTTTTTCTTCTTGTGACCTGTTCCGCTTTGCATCGCTTTATAGGCCCTCTTTGGTACGTTTTTACACTTGGATGCTTCACTGAATTACTCTGTGATAGTAAATTTTGGGCTCCACAATGCAAAGTTAAGGATGGGATGTCTTACTATACGGGATGGCAGATGACACCACAACGGGAGGCGGACACCAGCGTAGAGTCAAAAGGTATTTTGTGGCTTACAGCTCTCCGAAGTATTAATCCGCGTCTCGGGCCATTAGGGTACATAGCTTCCCTTTTCTCGTGTAGATTAATTTATCTGCGCTTTGATTTTTCTCAAATTACTCTTCAATTGCTGCATGAGAGCGAAGACGTAACACGCCACTTACTGCTCTCCTTATTCTCGCTCCCTGCAGAGTTCCGACAAACTTTTGGAGCACTTTATAAACGTTTTGTATGGTTCCAGAAGACACCATGCCTGAGGGATATTTAAAAGCATATTGTGCAGATGCGAAGAAATTCGACTTACGCAAGACAAAACAAGCTTCATCTTCTGGCAAGGGTGCAGCTGCCAGACTCAAACCTCTGTCACACTTTGGCGAAAGTGGTCGACGACTACGGCGAATCTTACTTTCACCATAGTCGCCAAACAAGTCGCCAATGTCGTACGGACCTCGCCAGTTTCTCGTACTGAGTGTTCATAGATTGCCAAAGAATGAACATGTTCATTCTTTGGCGAGTAAGGGCGGTGAATGCCCAAAACTGTGTTTTGTAGTACGGGCCGGTAGGTCTTCGTAGGTATAGTCCTCGACATCGCCGCTGTTCCGTACGGGGTCGAGGAGACTCGTCACCTACTTGAAGGGCTTCGCCAGTTTGCTTTGGGTGGCGACGACCTACGACATCCTATCAGGAACTTGCCAGGCCCTTCGACACCGACGAGCCTTTGGAGACGCGCACGATTTCGTCGAGTCGATACGGCGATGTATTTTTTGGGGGGAGGCCCTACGAGTACCCATGAGGGTTTCTACGAGCTCCTTCGAGCTTTCGAAACCCATCGAGGCCATTCGACCCCCTTCGAATCCCCACGAAAGGCTGAGGATTCGATATGATTACGGCTAAATTTAACGTGACACGCGTGCGCAGGTGGCCCTGCAGGTAATGTGTACAAATGAATGGGTCGGCTCAAAGACACGCCGGTCCTCGTCGACAGACCGACTTGGTCGGTTCGGCTGACGTCAGCCGATAGAGTTGGTGTGTCGGCACCCTGCTACGGGTCGCCTTTGGCAAAGGCCCGTGCTCCCACCTGTTAGGAGGAAGTAAATCTTAAACAACAACAGGGTCGGCTTTATGAGTCGCCCCCCACCTACGCAGCACCACGTCGCCCCTCAAGTCTTACTTGCCATCCAAGAAAAGATAAAAAAAGGACGCTAAGAAAAGGAACCCTTCTTCAAAATAACCTTCTCCACTCAAGACTTTCCGAGGTAGAGGAACATGTCCAACCGCCCCAGTCACTTGAAACTCGGGGGATGCAAATTGGGGATGAGATGAGAATCAGGCAAGCAGGCCCGTCTGGTGACGGGGAAAATAAATCTCATTCACGCGCCGTCTGCAGGACAATTTTTTTTTTCAAGCGAACAGGAGGAAGACCTTGCGGAGTGGTACGACACTAATCCTGTACTCTTCAACAAGGCCTTCAAGGAGTACAAGTGTAGAGGTAAAAAGGATCAATTGATCGAGGCGAATGCAGAGTCAATGAATCCCCGAACTACTGGTGAGTTATCTGTGATATTATACTGTTATTAGTTATGTGTGTGTGACAGGCAAATTGTAAATTATGTCAATTTATATGAACTTCTTTCTGATATTTCTTATTAACAAACAGTGTGATGATGAATTATCCCTACCCCCTTTCCAAAACTTAACTCAATTGCATTTAAATCCAGTGAATTGAAAACATACCTTCTAGATCTTGATATATATGGTTGAACGTACCCAGATGGGTTTTTTTCCTCTATTCTTTACGAAGATTGCTACGTTCTTAGCACCAAAACTTGCTGTAGTATACAGGTTACTGCTGAAGTCTGGTAGTTTTCCATCTTGTTGGCGCAAGGCCAACATCACCCCCCTCCCGAAGGGAGCCTCAGCTTAAACTTTTCCTACTGAGTACCGCCCAATTTATATTATTTCTCTCCTCTCTAAGATCTTTGAGAGGCTTTTGGCTAAACGGCTTTCCTTATATTGTGATGAATTCAATCAGTTACCTGATTCTCAGTTCGGATTCCGTAAGGGTTTGGGAACATGTGCCGCTCTCTTGACTCTGTCTCATGACCTGCAGTCTTTTTTGGATCGTGGGCAAGAGTCTCGAGTTGTTGCTATTTATTTTAGTCCTGCTTTTAATGTTGTGAATCATGGGGCTCTAATTTATAAACAACTCCTTGGTATTGGTGGAAGTCTTCTCAGTAATTTTAAAGAATTTTGAACTAATCGATTACAGTGTGTGGCTGTTGGTGGTGCTGCTCTGCTTCGCTGCCTGTTGTTTCTGGTGTTCCTCAGGGCAGTGTCCTTGGACCTTTATTTTTTAACATTTTTTTTCTGACTTGGGCAATAACCTCGAAAATAAGCTTATTTCATATGCTGATGATACAGCTCCATACTCCTCTGTTCACTCTCCTAGCAACAGAGGTGAAGTTGCTGCATCTCTGAATAGGGACTAGGCAATGATCACCGCTTGGTGTCAACTTTGGGGCATGAAGCTTAACGCTAATAAAACGCATTCCATTACCATCAGTAGATCCCGTACCTTGAATCCACTTCATCCATGTTTGCATATTTTTGGTGAACAGATTAAGGATGTTTCTAGTATCCGTTTGTTGGGAGTTTACTCTTGATTCTAAACTGACATTTGAGAAGCACATCCGTTCCTTGCCTTTCACTATTGTACAGAAGACAGGCTTAAGCCCCAAATACATTGCCGAATTTTGGCTCACGAATGTGCGCGAATATGCACGTCATCCTGTGTCACGAACAAGTTCGGCATCTTTCTTGCCTGTTCTTGGCCGTTCGGGGACATGTCTGCGTCCACCACGCGACTTTTGACAGTTGGTCACGACCGCCACGAAAGTTTCATGTTGTATGAAAAATTCGCGGCCGTTCGCCAAATGTGCACGAATGCAAAATGGACGCCGAATGGTCGCCGAAATGTCGCCGACAATTCGACGTCCGATTCGCGGTGTTCGGCGAATTGTCGCCGAATTTTGACCGTTGAAATTTTACTTTTATTGGCAAATTTGTCTCCGACATGTCGCCGAATGGCCAAGACTATTCGGGGACATGTCCCCGAATATTCGGCGAATTAATCACGACACGGGAAACGGGTCGCGGTGGGAAGTGTACACGGGTCTCTCTCTCTCTCTCTCTCTCTCTCTCTCTCTCTCTCTCTCTCTCTCTCTCTCTCTCTCTCTCTCTCTCTCTCTCTCTCTCTCTCTATATATATATATATATATATATATATATATATATATATGTTTATATATATTTATATATATATATATATATATATATATATATATACACGGAATAAAATAATACTATAATAATAAATAGTAAACAAGAAAATATGAAAAACAAGAAGAATCATGAATAAATAGGTATGGGACTAACATTTTCATTTCTTTCATAATTGATTTACTATTTATTACTTTATTTCTTTCTTAATATCATCATTCCGCCATTACTTAACCTTTGTTTCATTTTCAGTTATTTAGATTTATTTCTTCTTTCAGTTACTGGTTTGTTTATTAATGTTACGTAAACATTCATTCATTCTAAAATATTAGTAGGAGGGCAAAACAAAAACAAGTCACATTTATACATTTTATTACACATACTATCATACATATTACCACACATATTACCACACATGGTATTTACTCGCCCACAATTCTGTCCTGCCAGGCCACTGCTCCCCGGGTGTCGTAGTAGTCCATGAGGTAGGCGCGGATTCCCGAGCTTTTATATGCCACATGGGCATCAGATGATCACCTGTCAGAAATCTTGGCACTGTCGGAGAATTGTTCCCGACATGTCGCAGACAGTTTGGGGCCATGCGAAGACAATTCGGAGACTTGTCGCCAGTTATTCCGCGACAAAAAAAAAAAAAAAAGTTTAAATTTCAGATTTTGAGCTCGGCCACATGGACGCCGAATAGTCGGCGACATGTCTCCGAATTGTCCCCGAATTGTCTTGAGCATTCGCCGACATGTCGCCGAAGGTCACGAACTGTAAGAATCTTGGTCATGTCGGCGAGCCGGTCGCCGGATTTTTTCACGAACTGATTCGGCGTCAAGTTCGTGGCCAAAATTCGGCAGTGTATTTGGGGCTTTACTTCGTAAGTGCTTCAAAATATTTGCTTGTGACACTACTGTAATCAAATCTCTTTATGCACTCATTTTGCCCCACTTTGAGTATTGTGCTCCTGTTTGGATGTCTGCTGCCAATTGTCATTTAAAGTTACTTGACAGCTATCAATTTAATTAAATTTATTTCTCCGGCACGTTCTTGACCTTGATCATCGGCGTCAAGTTGGTGCATTTAAAGTTTTTAAGAATAATCGGCATCCCTTACACAATGCTTTGCCTGATCCTTTTACTCCTGCTCAGGCCACGAGGTTTGCTCTTAGTCAAAACGATCTTTGATTTTAATCCTCTGAATTTTTATACGACACAATTCTCACGATGTTTTCTTCCGTCGTCAATAAGTTTATTGAATCAGTTACCCAATGAGATTGTCCTTTCTGCAGACATTTCTCTCGTGTGAATGTCTTTTTGAAACACTAATTTTATTTTTCCTCCTTTTGGCTTTGACTGGCCAGTTTCTTAACTATTCGTTGCCTTTGCTTTTCTCCAGTACCTTTTGGTATTTTGTGTGGTTCATCTTGTATTTGCACCCTGAAGGGAGGCTATGGTAGCTCATCTTCATAATAATAATGATGATGATAATAATAATAATAATAATAATAATAGTAATAATAATAATCTTTATCATATGTCTGCTAAGCTAAGTATGCAGTGTTTGTGCATTAAAGAGATAAATTGGAGAAGGATAAATGAAAATTATAGCCCGATAAGAGGTATTGTATTTCAGTGTTTGAAAACAATCTACATAGCCTAGTAAAATTTTCTGAGTGACAAATCCTATTCAGTATTGTGTAGTGGCAAACCCTAGTAAGTATTGTTGAGTGCCAAAGCCTTGCTAGTGAGCATTGTTTACCTGCAAAGCATAAAAATTAATGTGGAGTAGCCAAACATTTGGAAAATCGCCGACATCGTAGGACGCCCGAAGGAAGGTCGCAGCTAGCATTCTCCGTTGTCGTGCGGCGCCGAACTGGGGCTGGATTCATCAATCTTACCAGCCACGCCTCCGGTATCTCTCACATTTACCGGAGCGCTACCAGAGCTGCGGCATCTTTCAAACACGGGATTCATCAACGGTATGGTAACGCTCCGGTAACTCGCACCCTAGCAACGATTGGTTGGGCTGGATAGCCAATCACGTGCGACCTTTGATGCTGTATTTCAGCTTTCACGTGTCGTTTGTTTACTAATACACAGACTTCAAAATCAAGACATGTGTATTGTACAGGCGTAAATACTGCCTTAAAACAAATAATTAGCGTTGTAATCCCTCAATTACATGCGTTTTTTTTTACGAATGAACGCACGTTACTCGTATATTTATCCTTGAAATAAAAATATACTCGCTTATGTAGCCTATATTCTGAACATTTGTGTGTTACCTTCATAGTTTTCCGTCGCTAACGTCAACAGCGTGCCTCGCTATTACAAGATTGGGTATTATTCTAATGTTTGCCCATACTCACCCCTCGCAACCAAAATTGTCTAGGGGGCCATTGTCATCATGCCTCACTGGTGCAGCCAAGCAATGAGCGTGGGCGTGGGGAAGCTGTGGCTGCTGAGGTGAATGGCGTGAGTGGCTTCGTGAGGAGTGTGGAGGAGGTCAGAGCAAAATTCTACGATGTTAAACTCCACAGCAAGAATATTGGAGACTTGAGACGGGAGGTGACTGTCACATATGAGAACATTATTCCCTCCGCAGTGTTTTAACAAGTAGGGAAAAGTCATATGGGTGGACAGTTCACAGACTTACATACTATAGAGTGCGGCCTGCAAGTGAAGCCGGCATGAGGCCAGGCACGGGTCTGCCCAGCTCATCCCAAACCGACGACTTCACACACGTCACTCCCACCCCATTTCCTAACCCCAACATTTATTTTTGAGAAAAGTGGAGACCACCATCATCTTCCTGAGAAAATTCTGCATCACTCTATCATAAAATTGTAGCAATAATGTGTAAATACACATACGAAAATCAGAGTTAAATGAATAGGGAGTACACATTTTCTTGCACTTATTTCTCTTCAACTCCTTCGTACTCAGCTGGTTTTCGTCACATCGCTTTTGTAAGCCCAGATCCTAAATCTGCATACTTTTCTGCTTCTGATGGTGTAGAGCACGTCACGAAGTAAAAATATACACAGGCTCAAAATCGCCTCCGAACATGAGCCGCGACAGTGTCAACCCACTTACCACGCCTGCGGTAACTCGGTTACGGGTGCTCGGAGCCGCGGTAACTTTTGGCCTTACCACGGGTCCGGTAAGTGGTTGATGAATGCAGATTTACCGGGTGGGCGGAGATACCACGAAACTTACCAGACAGAGATCCGGTAAATGGAATGATGAATCTCGCCCCTGGGTGTTAAGTGAACTGAAGTAAATTGCCATATTCCACAAGTCGAGGGACTCTTGCGAAGGTCGTACGGACTCGCCAAGCATATTCGTGGAGCTCGTGGGGGGTGGTAGGTGCCTCGTACGGGCTCGCCAAAATTTCATTTAGTCAGTTTTCACTGGTGAACCCGGCTGTTTCCCAAAACCGGCGAGCTCCGTCAAAGTTCGCTGAAAGGCAGAACCCAGAATCCGAATGAATCTTTGCTTTCCAAATATCTGGGCAAACTCTGAAAATCAAACTTGCTGGACTCTTAAGAGTCAAATTTGCTACCGAGATAGCACTTCTGGAACAAAATTTCGGCTATAGTAATTGTTACCTCCTCGCCACCATGTTCAGGACGAATAAGAAGACAATGATTGAAACGCAGAGAAAAAAAGATGAGTAACACAAAAAAGGCACATAAAGAAGAGGAGAAAAATCAGCGAGAGGTCCAGCAGTGACTGGAAAGCTGGCAGATTTCAGCAAAGATCAGGTTTGGCATCACAGGTGAGGCAGCGCTTCATAATACCCATAGCTGGGCACGATAACAGAAAACCTTATTCCCGATAACCGATAACTGGTAATGAAAAACCTTAACGGCGATAACCGATATTCGTTAACTAGAGACACAAATATAGGCGATAACCGATAACCGATACTCGATATAAATCCACAATTCAGATACTAGCTAGCGATAAGTCCGATATGCGAAGACGATACTATATTGATATTTCAGATAGAACAACGTTGATGAATTCAAATTTTCATTATCTGTATTTTAGGAAACTTACAAAACCTTAAAACCACACGTTGACACGTACATATGGACGGTAATACTAGAAATGCCTGAACCGGTGTTGTGTTATTTGGCGTCCCCACCGTCAAAAATTGTTTACAAACACTGGTCTCTCGTGAACGGTGTATGCTCAGACCAGCAAGCGTAGACCTGTACAGTCTCACAAAGCTTTTAAACCGTAATTAAGAGTTGCTGGAAGGCTGAATCAGACATACAGTACCACCATCCTCGCTGTTTCTAGAACGACACTCTGTACGAGTTGTATTTATATGTACAGAGTGTACGTCGTTCTAGAAACAGCGAGGATGGTGATAGTGTATGTTTGATTCAGCTTTCCAGCAACTTTTAATGTGTTAAAAAAGCATTGTGAGACTGTACAGGTCTACACTTAATGGTCTGAGCATGCGCAGTTCACGAGAGACCAGTGTTTGTAAACAAAAGCGCCAGCTTTTGACGATGGGACACCAAATAACACAACACCGTGCCTTCAGTATCATGGCATGCTCACAAACGAATATGGAATATCAAATTTGAGGCAGTGAATAATCATTTTTGGGGCAAAGTTAAATGATTTTTCTCTATGATATATTGATTTTTGAGTAGCATAAAAAAATAACCTAGTGTTTTAATTTTCATGATCTAAGTATGGAACCTCATCACCGAAGATATTTCAT
Organism: Eriocheir sinensis; assembly: GCF_024679095.1. Taxonomy (NCBI): domain Eukaryota; kingdom Metazoa; phylum Arthropoda; class Malacostraca; order Decapoda; family Varunidae; genus Eriocheir; species Eriocheir sinensis. The sequence continues at coordinate 11,724,788 of NC_066564.1, forward strand.
ACCCCGAAGTTTTTTCATACAACACCGGGCGCCCGGGCCACGCATGCGCAGTAAGGAGACAACTTTTTTTTCTGAGAGGCGGAAAAAAAGTAGCGATTATCGCTAGTTTGGTTACAAAAGTAACGAAGATACCGATATATATTTAAATAAGTAGCGGATGGTCGATAATCCGATTTTGTTATCAGCGATAAAGTATCGCGATAACTTATCGCGATAACGCCCAGCTATGATAATACCCTCGCCTTCGAGCGAATGTATGTGGGGGCAAGGTACCAAATCATAAGAGCAGGTATTAGGATTAAACCCCAAAGAGACAAAAACTAACAGATTCACGGCATGGTAGCTACGTTATGAAAGATGTCGGGGTCATCACAAGTTTCACATACCTTTGTAGTGTAGTGCATAACAATAGTGGGTACTAACAGGAAGTCATTCGACGGTTGGCCTGGCAGACAGTGTTATGGACTCGCTCAACGCGAGTTATCGATATCTATGCAGGCGAACAAAGGTCGAATCTTCAAGTCACTTGTGCTCTTTGTTTGGCTGCTGCGGCTCGCACACATTCCCGGTCCCGGTCCCGATCGTCCCCGACTACTCCCGATCAGCCAATCGGGGCCTGACCACCGGAAAATAGGCACTCAGACCGGTGGGGTAAACCGGCGACCATATACGATTTTCAATTTCTCCGACCGGCGACTGCAGCAGGTCAACCTGCGGTAGGCCGCCGGTCGACAGCGGGCACACCTGCGGCAGATCTGCGGCACGTCGACGATGAAACACGTGCGTTGCCACACCGAGTGGGAAGGGTGTGTATAATAAACGCCCCTCCAGGTGTTTTTGATCATTCATGTGTCTGACCTCGCCACGGCTTTCCTCAGCTCTCGTAAACGTGAGATTGAACTCCTTACATTTGACGTGGACAGTGACCAAATAATGTTGATGCTCGTTTACCTGCTGGAAAATAGACAATTGAAAAGAATAAAGAAGATGAGTCGTGGGGCAACGTGGGTGAGGACATGCGTGCGTGGATGCAGAGAAGAAAAACCTAATGTCCATAGACAGGGACATGTTTCAGGAGGTACTGACATGAGTCGCACCAGGTGTTGTTTTAATCGGTCCGGCCGCCTAATCACATGCCACTCCTCCCTAATCTCTAGGTCAAACACAGGTGTTAACTCGCTGTCTACCGCCGGTCTGCCGCTAATTGCCGGCGGTTGATCGCCGGTGTACCGCCGGTCAGCAGCCGATATTTTTCGATACCGCCGGTCGACCGGGAGCATCCTCGATATTTTTGAAAATTCTGAAGTTGACCGGCTGTGGTCGGCGGCGTCTACGGTCATCAGGGTTTACCGGCGGTGCACCGGCAGTTTGCCGCCGACTGGCTTATCGAAAGTGATCGGGAACGATCGGGACCGGGACCAGGAATGTGTGCCAGCCCCTTGTGAGACTTGAACACTGAATAGTGACTTGGAGAGGTGTGTCGATGCCTTCGGTACCAAATGCCTTGCAGGATCAAGGGGTATCGATGAAATGACTTCGTGATGAACCAGCGACTAATCCGTGAAACTGAATCGAGGACTGTTACCAGCTTGGTTTGTGAACGCCAACTACGGCTATAGCCTCTCGCACACATTCCCGGTCCCAGTCCCGATCGTCCCCGATCACTCCCGATAAGCCTGTCGCCGGTCGACCGGCTGTAAGATCTGGGATGGTCGGCGGCAGACCGCCGGTGCACTGCCGGTCAACCCTGATGACCGTAGACGCAGCCGACCACAGCCGGTCAACTTTGAAATTTTCAAAGATATCGGGGACGCTCCCGGTTGACCGGCGGTGTCGGACAATACCGGCGGGTGACCGGCGGTAGACTGGCGGTCAACCGCCGGCAGACCGGGGGTAGACCGGTGGTAGGCGGCGAGTTAACACCTGTGTCTTACCTGGCGATTAGCAAGGGAGGAAGGAGGAAAAAGAGGAGGAACAGGTAGGAGCGAGGGATGAAGAGAGAGAGGGAGGAATGGAGGAGAGTGAGGAAAGAACGGAGAGAGGATGGAAAGAGGAGGGGAGATGAAAGAAAGGAGGAAGAGGAATGGGTGAGAGAATATATATATATATATATATATATATAGATATATATATATAGATATATATATATATATATATATATATATATATATATATATATATATATATAGATATATATATATATATATAGAGAGAGAGAGAGAGAGAGAGAGAGAGAGAGAGTGTGTGTGTGTGTGTGTGTGTTTTATGCACACGAATGAATTTAGGTATGAAGCTGTTTATTAGGTAATTATAAATATATGGAAATGCGATAGACCGCCGGTATACCGGCGGTCTATCGCAGGCTGACCTGCTGCAGTCGCCGGTCGGAGGAGTCGAAAATCGTATATGGTCACCGGTTTACCGGCGGCCTACCTGCTTTAGACCGGCGGTAAATCCCGGGAATATTGCCGGCGGTCATGCCCTGATCGGCTTATTGGGAGTGATCAGGGACGATCGTCCCGATCGTCCCTGAATCCGGGAATGTGTGCGAGGGGCTTATGTGGGCACGTGGCACGTCTCCCGGATGTTGATCCTGATCATAGGTAGAGTTGTAAAATTCCCCGGAATTTTGAACTGGGAAACACTCCATAGGTCAATGTCCCTTAGCCCGTTCGTAGCGCAGACAGGATTGCTTTAAGTAACGCCTATTGAGGCTCATGCCGCTCTCCGCTGCTCTCTGATACACTTGATATCAGAGACAGAATTCATAGCAGCATGTGGGTGCACTGCCACTCGACGGCAGCTTGAACCATGGCCAGCACCTAGCGGGACCTGAACTCAAAACCCCGAATTCGCCGCAGCTGCACCCTGATCACTTAGTCACCGCCTCTTCACTCCTTAAAAGTTATGAAGAAAGAGTTATGCTCGCTTGTTGAGGAAAATAGTCTTATATAAAGAAAATTCACATTTTAATACAAATGTATCTTCGTTTTGAAATGCTTGGCAACATACTATTTCTACATGAACAGTTTATGAATTTAAAGTAATGGTATTCTATTGCATATCGGTTTGCAGTTGTGCTGAGTGGTGACATAAGTAACATATTTTATAGAAAATATTTAGGAGAGTAAAATCAGTATGGAGAAGAATATTTCAGTTTGTTTTGAAAAAAATATGGTTTTCATTCACCATCCATAAAATGTATTTCACCAGACACCAATTAATAACATTCAACTTCCTCTAGTTCCATCTCTTTCTTTCTCAATATTGTTCTATATAATTGTGCACTAAATATCATATTTGTCATTAGTATAGCAGAATTTGTTTAATGACAGATGATTAAATGAGTAATAATTTTATAACGGCCGTTTCAAGTAGTCTCAATTTAAGTCATTCCTAAGTCCAAACTCAGACTTTGTAGACTCATTGGAATTATACGTAATGAAAGACTCAAAGCATTAATGTTTATTTGCTCAGCGATGAAGATGGCTATACACTATTATTTTTTTTCTTCATATTTTGCCGCTGAAACAAAACAGATAATTGCATCTAAATAACTGGCTAACTTTCTGTGTAAGCAAAAAAAGAAAAAAAGTCAAAACTGGTAGAGTAATGCACGCAAGGAGAATTCAGTTATTTTTACTCTTAAATCCACGTCTATTAAAGCTTTCTTTCATATTGCTGTAGTGATGTATAAGGGAAATAAAAACAACTTCTTATGAATGTCCATTATTATAATGGGCTTGCTTTCATGTTCCATGTAAATCAAAGTTCTCTTTCAAAACTAGTGATGTGTGAAAGTAGGAAAAAGAAACTCATGAACTCGTCATTAATTGTAAATGGCTCTTAGTTTCGTGTAAATCATATTTTTTCAGATAACTGGTAATTTTCTTTAAAATAAGTTACATAAATAAAAGAAACCCGCTCTGAATTACAATTAGTTATTAAAAAGTGTTGCGTGTTACAACACTGGAGCAATTAGTTTCAATTTTTCATTTCATTTACTTTTCACTTTGTGGACAAGTTTCCTCTGAACTGGATAAGTCGGATGACATGAAGTCATCCATTACTTCACACTCTGAGATCGCTTCACTTGATACATCTTTCTCAACTTTGTCAATCTCAAACAACTTTAGATTAAAGCGAATGGCCGCCAACTTTTCCACTCGATCACTGGTGGGTCGGTTTCGCAGCTTGGCGTATTTATTTCCAAACCTAGACCAAATCCTGTCTGATGAAGCAGACGTAGGAGGTATCTGTAAGAGAATACTTGCAACACATGATACTGGTTCCAAGCTGCAGAACCCTTTCCACTAAGTTTCGGCGAGGTGGTGGCTGAGTAGATAGCGTGACGGCGCCGGTATCACAAGCCGGGATTTTTTCAGTCACCGCCAAGTGGCTGAAGACTATCGACATGCCGTCCAGAAGACCACCCACCTATCAGCCCGGATTCTAGATTATCTCTAAAAGAGAGGGACAGTGATGAGCTCCGGGGGGCAGCATGAGCTAAGTTAAATGGCGCCACTATAAACTCTTGCCTGCGCCATAACAGGCTGAGGCCGACCATCAGACCCCACCAAGAAAGCCTACCGGCGCCATAGGCTGAAACGTAAAGAAAAATATGATGATAAAAAATGAAAAAAAAAAAGAAACATACAAGCTGATTTCCCAACTCCATATAATTTCCAAATACCACCAAATTTCTAAATACTGTCTTTGACTCGAAATTTTGCCATACTTCGCATCACTTCACCAGATTCAGATGAATGCCTCGTGATGACATCACAGAACACGTATACACTGCCAACTTCTTCTCTATCAATGTCTTTTCCTTGGCGCACAGAATCTTGCTGTTGCATGTATATGGCTTCATGCACATCTGCATTCGGTTCTCAATATATGTTCTAACAGATGCCTTTTCTGATTTGAGTAAAGGTGTGGAAGGGAGAGCTGCAGTTATTTTTTGCAACAATCCAGCAAAGAGACTTGGTACATCTGAGAGCACTGTATCATCTTTTTCTATTTTCTGGATAGCAGAGGCAATGGGATCTAGAATGACCAATGAGCTGCGGACACGCACCCAGAAAACCTCATTGTCTAAAATCAGTTTGTGTATGTCCTTATATACGATGAGAGTTTCCACGATGACCAGCTCCTGCAAGGTCTCCTTCCCTTGAGTTGGACTGTTCAACATTAGCACTATGCCCCCCACCTCGTTTTACTGGGAAGTTTAAGAGATAATTTTTTGGTGAGGGGAGAAAGCGGCCAGTAATATTTGTTTCTGTCTGATATACTTGATGATCCTTTTGGTTTGTTTATCCAAGTTGTCCACAGTCTTCAGTTTCAAAAGATCAGAAAGGAGAAGGTTAAGGTGCGCAGCACGACCAATTCCTGATATGCGAGAAAAATCTTCATTTATGAGGGTCCATGCAGCTTCCATGTTGGCTGCATTATCTGTAACAACTGCAAATACCTTTGACTTCCAAGTTTTTCAATAACAAATTATTTCAGTAACAATGTAATTTTTTGTGTGCTGCTTATCTTTGGTGTCGGTGCTTTTGAAGAACACTGGCTAAGGAGTTGAAATTATGTAATCAATTATTGCTTCTCGCTCATTTGACCATCCGTCTGATATTACAGATAGACAATCTGCATCATCGGTCACTTTTGCCACTTTACCTTGAACACGCTGCCATTCTGAATCAAGAAGATGAGTACTTAAAGCGTGCCTTGGTCTAGTGGTCAGCGTGCCTGGCTACTACTCCGCGGGCCCGGGCAGTCGGCGTGCAGCTCACCCAGCTGTTCATCCTCCCTTTCGGGCTGGCCAATAAATGGTTACCTGGGGAAACCTGGGGAAGGTAAACTGTGGTAATCCGGATGTCACACTGGCCCTGTGTCCCGGGGTGACGGGCTCCCTCCTACCACAGACTCAAGGATCAATGCGACGGAGATGAGCACCGAGGCCACGCTCTGCTTTAGCGTATACCCCAACTTTACTTTTACCCTACAAAAAGTACACGATGGACGGATTTCTCTGAAAAACTTTCTCCAGTAGACATTTTCTATTGGTACAAGTGGTGAACCAGATTTACAAATTGCTCTTGCTAGACTTTCTTTCAATTTTTGTCTTTCATTACTACCCATTCTGTCGAAGAATCCTCTCACATTGCTTGATATTTAACAAATGCTGATGTGCTTGGTTATTCTTGTTCAGTCGCTGAGACTGGAAAGCCTATTGTTTGTTGCTGGGCTGTGGCACCTTTTACTGATGCACCATCTACGTGGGAATCAGGTTGGCTTCCTTTTTCCTTTACGCATTTTTCTAAATGTGCTGCTTGCTTTGTAGCATTTTTTGTATACTGTGCAGAGCAATCTTTACAGAGATAAACAGTTTTTCCTTTTTTATTCACCGCAGTGAAGTGCTTCCAGATATCACTCTTCACTCGTGACATTCTGAAAAGTAAAACAACAAATAATAAATCAAGATAAAGTACATAAAGAAATTAATGTTTTGTTTTACTAACAAGTCTACCACAATCCAGTTTACACTCAGGGACTGAACCACTGAATATACTTAACCTGCTACATGTTATATTCATGCAGGCAAATAAAATAAAAAATCGCCTGTTTTATATTTTGCCTATATTAAAAATATTCATGGCAAGTCAACTTATCTTTCATAATAAAAAATTCCCAAGATTAAGTCTCCCCATGATTACACATTCAAATCACCACTTCGTAAACCATTAGTAGAAATGGCTAAAATTAACGTGTGTGTGTGTGTGTGTGTGTGTGTGTGTGTGTGTGTGTGTGTGTGTGTGTGTGTGTGTGTGTGTGTTGCACCACGGCCTGATCACGAGTTGGACTTGCAATCGTACAATGCAAACAGGCTAAACGATGAGCAACGGCTTTATCTGGTCAATATGCAGCATTTAGTTTTTACATGAGCAATAAACTCCACCGTGGCACTTATAGGAAGGAAGTTCGACTTATAGAATTCAATAATAAATTACTTTTGTAACAACTATAAACTAATTCAACTTACATTAATGATATACAGTTGAGCCACATACAACAGCAGGAATCTCCTGCATGACGTTTCTGGCTGGGGTGGGAAGTGACAGGCACACTGAGCGCCTGGTGGGCCGGATCAGGATCAGGACAGGCCTGGCACTGGTACCTGGAATCACTGGACACGTTTAGCACAGATGATTCATGTACAGTGTAGTGTTAACAACAGTTCAAAACTGTTTCCTTCACACTTTCATGAAAATTATAATGGTTATTTAATTACATTATTATCCAGTGCCTGCTTCACACATACACACATACACACACACACACACACACACACACACCAGAGAGAGAGAGAGAGAGAGAGAGAGAGAGAGAGAGAGAGAGAGAGAGAGAGAGAGAGAGAGAGAGAGAGAGAGAGAGAGAGAGAGAGAAGCAAAAAGTGTAATGCAGTAATTATGAACCTGCAGCTTACCTAGGAAATAAATATGCAGGTTGGCTCTGCCCCTAATTTTATGCCTCCTAGCAAGCCTACAATAACATGAATGTATGTAACTATTGGAATTGTATGAAAATGCATTTTTTTTATTGCTTGAAAGTTTTTTATTAAGTTATATTAACCAAAATTGTATTACTTATTAATACAAATACACAAGTGTAAAAAAGTGAAAAGTCCCGAAAAGTCCCAAAATTCCAGGGGTAAATAAATGGCGGTGACGACACAGAACGCCCAGTTTCGAGGAAGATGATTTAGTAGCAGGAGATATGAGGCTTCCAGTTCATATAATGAGGAAAAGATAGACGGAGTGTAGAAAAAGGTTACAGCTGTGTGTTGTCGAAGAATAGGGGTTATATATATATATATATATATATATATATATATATATATATATATATATATATATATATATATATATATATATATATATATATATATATATATATATATATATACGTATATATATAATTTTTTTACAACAAAAGAGCCGGCTCAAGGGCAACAAAAAGTGTATAAAAAAGTCCGCTACTTGCCGCTCACACAACAAAAAATAGTATAGAGTGGCCAAAAGAGAGGTCAATTTCGGGTGTTTTGGAACATTGCTACATCATCGGCAAGAATAAAGTCAGTGACTCAGGTTTTGCCCAGTGACCCAGTCAGTGACCCAGGATGTTTCACAATGACTCTGGTCCACAACTCTGCCTAGTACCCAATTCATACAAGTGTTGAAAAGCGATGGGGCAAGGACACAGCCCTGCCTCACTCCCGCGTTCACGGGAAAGTAGCTGGACAAGCACCCCCCCACACACACACTTCACAGTACACTCAGTCCCAGAATACAGGCCAGTCAGCATACCAATAGTCCTTGTAGAAATCAGTCGTAGTCGTAGGAGATCCCAGAGTACCTAGTGATGCCCTGAGTCAAACGCCTTCTTGAGATCGACATAGGCTGCAAGCATCTTCTGTCGAAAGTCATGTCTGCGCTCCACCAGTACGTGAAGAGCTAGGATACGGTCAGTTGTTGACTTACCAGGCGTGAACCCAGACTGTTCAGGTCTCTTCAGCTTCAGCAGGTGGCTGCTAATTCGCTTCAGCAATAGGTGGGCACGCACCTTGCCTGGCACGGTAGTTCTTGGAGTCTTGGCGGTTCCCTTTCCCTTTCCAGACAGGGCCGATCATCCCCCTCTACCAGTCAAGAGGAATGGTACCAGATTGCTATACGGCAGTCAAGACCGCATGCAACACGCGGATCATGGACCCACATCCAGCTTTGGGCAGCTCCACACTGATGTTACAGGTGCCAGGTGTCTTTCCACCCCTCAACTTTGCCACAGCCTCTCTGACCTCGGCCAGAGAGGGTGGGCTTTCGTCGATGGGTGGATCAGCATCCGCCACCTGCAACCCAGCAACTAGAAGCTGCTCACTTGGAGGGTTCGCCATGTACAACTGCTGAAAGTACTCAGCCTAACGAGCCCTCTGCCCATCCATGTTCGACACAAGGCAACCATTAGCTGTTCGAATAGCGATCACCTGAGAGGGAGACTTCGAGCGGAGCTTCTTCAGGGCTCGGTAAGCAGGTCGGATGTCATTCGTATTTAAATGTACCTCGACTTCCTCAGCGAGACCCCTAACATACCTCTCCTTGTCTCTCCTCAGGAAAGCTCTAGTCCTAAGCGACAAAGCCCTATATTGGTCCCGATTCCCAGCGAGTTTTTTTTTTTACGTGTACGCCTGTAGCGCCGGTAGGCTCTCTTGAGGGGCCTGGCTGGTAGTCGGCCCTAGCCCGTCGTGGCGCAGGCAAGTGTTTATAGTGGCTAGAGTGACTATCCTCAATATTCTTCAGCGTCTCCGCCTAGGCAAATCCACTTCTAGTTCACGGGCGCTATCTAATGCATTCCTCGGTAGCTCGAAAAGTCTCACGTTTGAAGGTATCCCACATTTCTACAGGTTCCTCCGGGGTGCTGAGCATATTGAACCGATTTTAGAATATCACTGTATAGTTCTGAGCACAAGCTAGGTCTTTCAGCCTCTCGAGATGGAACACAGTATTGTTGCATATCGAGATTCTTCTTGACCTGACATGAAGCTTGAGTGTTGCAACAAACCTATGATCAGTTGCAAAGATCTCAGTACTCCGGAAAATCCTGCATTTCTGAATGATCCTCCAACGAGTACTTACGAGGATGTGGTCAATCTCCTTAACTACACCTCCGGCATCGCTATACCAAGTACAGGGGTGCAGCTCCGGTCTCTGGTAACAAGAACCCGCAATTCTCATACTCCTGGATCTTGCAAAATTCAGGAAGAGAGCTGTCGATGTTCCTGGTACCAGAACCATGGGAACCGACACATAGCTCGTAGCTAACCCTGTCAGTGCCAGTAGTAGCATTGAATTCGCCCAAGACAATGAGTGTCTCGGGTGGGTGTCACTGGTCTAATACGGAGTTTGACCAGGCAGGGTGTCAGCACGGAAACACATTTATGATGAGTGGGAGGAATTTCCCGTGAATCGTCCAGAGGAGTATTTTTAGAGAAAGTCTGAGCGAGAGTTCGGCCTTAGAAATAGATATGGCTCCGGTGCTGTCATCATAAATATGTAGAGTTAGGAAGGCTGAAGATGTAACATTGTTAGATATATTTTTTTCTAGGTGCCAGATGTCCCTGGAAGAATTGAAAAGGGCAAGGTGTTGGCATTTTCTTCCGATGAAGGAGTGTTTGGTGAGTCGGAGACTAAATTTTGTACGATTTCGTACGGAAATGTAAAGTTCGAGATTAGCAGGAGTGTGAAGATTTTGGCACCTTTTGTGAGCTGCCTCTATTTTTGATAGCACAAGAACAAGCGTGATTGAATCAAGGCTCTTTAGCATAAAGAGTAAAGAAAGCCCTCCTGTCACTAGGGAGCTCGCGGAGGGTAAACATAGTGGGGACTAGGTAGCGATGCCACTCCCGGGGCTTGTCGGTACACAACTTACGGAGGGAGCTTTTCAACGTCGCGTGGAGCCTCTCGATTCTACCGTTGCCTGCGGGATGAAAAGGTGTTGTAAACAGAGGCTTTACTCCAAGTAGCCTATGCAACTCGCCCATCAGTTGCGAGGTGAACTGTGTTCCACGATCGGAGAGTACTTCCTTGGGAATGCCAACTCTAGAGAATATAACCAACAAAGGTTTTGCTACTGAAATTGAGTCTATGTTCTTCAACGGCAATGCTCCCGGAAACCCAGTGGCCATGTCAATAAGGGTGAGGATATACTTGTGGCCTTCGGAAGACGGTGGTGATATAGCCCCTACGATGTCAATGGGTACTTTTGAGAAGGGCTCACTGAGGATGGGCATTGGTTTAAGGGGGACAGGCCTTACCTTCCCTTTTGCTGACATCCGCTGACAACGATCACACGACCTGCATAAATTCTTGATGTCCGTGCCCATTCCTGGCCAGAAGAAATAATCTCTAACCTTCTTCTCCGTCTTCCGGTGTGAGAAATGGCCCGCCAAAGGAGCCTCATGAGCGACAGTGAGGACAGTGTTCCTGCAATGAGATGGGATGACGAGGGAGTGCTTTCCAATCTTGCCCTTAACTTTGGAAGCACAGCAAGTTTTGTAGAGCAACCCATCGATGTATTCGAAAGTGGACTCTGAGCCGTCCCGTGAGAGAATCTTAGTCTTGGAGGCTGCATCTCTGCGAACAGATTCTAAGGAGGGGCAAGAAGATTGTAAATCGGCGAACTGTTGAGAAGACAGAGTGTGAGATGGCAACTTTGGCAGCACTAAAGGATGTATCCTCCTGACCTTGGCTGCTCGCGTTTCCACGGCCTGTACTGTTCTAGGCACGTCTGGGCAATGCTTCTCCTTCCTCACGTCAGAGTCACCAGGGTCTCTCACTCCTGGAGCGTTTCCAACCAATATGGATCAGAATTTTATAGGGGCCCGCAGGGCATCTGTCCATCCCTCGAAATAAGGGCACCGAATATAACACCTAACAAGGGGAAAGGTGTTAATCCAGCCAAGGTAATCTGCTACTTTTACCCTTTTGCAGTTGGAAACGTCATAATCAGGAAGAGTTTGTTCTGAAACAATTATGCAAGAGCAGCCGGTGTCTTGGATGATAGTTGAAACTCTAGCTCCGTTAACAGAACCAGAGGTGCAGAACTTTCTCAAGCCTCTTCTCACACAGGCCCATTGTCGGACCTTTTGCGGAAAGGAGGCCAAGAACCCTTGATTTGGTCGGACCCGCTACAAAATCACTTCAACACCCTGAAAACGGCCCTACTATCTCCGCCGGTGCTGAAGTTACCTGATGCCAGCCTCACCTTCGTACTCCGCACTGACGCCTCTGGTACGGGACTAGGAGAAGTGTTACTTCAGTATCACGAAGACGTCCCCTACCCGATCTCCTACGCCAGTCGGAAGTTACTTGATCGTGAGAAGAAGTATTCCACGATCGAGCGTGAGTGCCTTGCCATCATATTCGGGGTACAAAGGTTTGATTACTACTTACGGGGTAAGGAATTCATCCTGGAAGTCGATCACAAGCCCCTAATATTCCTTGCCAAGTCACAGTCAAACAATAGACTACTCCGGTGGTCTCTCAGCCTTCAGAGCTACCGCTACCGCTTAGTACATGTGGCGGGGAAGGATAACGTGGGGGCAGACTTCCTGAGCAGGTCATGTAAATAATTGCTATTGGATTTGCACTTTTCTGGTTCAGCTCTATTGTTTTGGTTCCACTTTATTCTCTTTTATGCTATTTTTTATCTATCTTCGATAGATACTTGTTGGGGCAGGTGTGTCAGGACCAAGGTTTGGATCAACCTCATCATTGCTTCGGGAGGAATCGAAGCTGCTGACTAGCTCAGTAGCTTCGTTCACCACCACGCTCCTCCCGGCTTCAACGAACGTGGATGTGGAAGCGAAGCTGCCGACACGCTCCGAGGCTTCGTTCACCGCCTCGCTACTCCACGGCTTCAACGAAGGTGACGTGGATTCTCCTGCTCGTCACCAAGGCAGATTGGACTGACCCACTCTCGACTCCACACTCCTGCCTTGGGCTGAGCAGGGTTGGCAGTCCCTTATCGTCTCCTGTCTGGAGGGACGATTCCGCCGGTGAACCGACCGGCTGGGCACTTCGGGGAGCTGACAGCGGTGGACCTGTTACGCCGTCGGCCGTTACCTGCGTCTCCTGCAAGACCGAGAGGGCGTCTTCCACCTGACTTTCAAGCCGGAAGCGGATGAACTGTGTCATCGTCCCGTGAGGTGTGTGGGAACCGTACCCCACGTCTGCCTCCGTGTACCTGAAGGGATCGGAGGTTAACCACGGAAGGGATCGGAGGTCAACATCACCTTGCAGTCCTGCTCCGGTTGTCTACCGCCGTCGTCGCTGTCCTCCCTAGGAGCACCGCCCTTATTTGTGATTAAACCTGGTGTCCCTTACCAGTTGTTTGGCTTCCACCCTCAGCATAGGTCGCCCCTGGCACAACCTTTACATTGTTCCTCAATTCCATAGGCAATCACCTTTGTGATGCGCTGGGCACACACAGAGGGGTCTCTCCTGGAAACAGTAATCATTCCACGGGAATATAGAAACGTACATCCTCAGGTCGCCCCTCCGAGCTCATGCGAAATGCCAGAAGCACTGCCTCTTCGGTGAGTCCAGAGGCTGTACAGGAGCGATAGGGCAAAATACGGGAATAAGGTTGTGATCGGAGAAGCACAACAGAAGGAACAGTTTGATAAAATGACGGGGAGGATTGGAGGTTAGGAAGAGGTCTAGAATATTGGCCGTGTCTCCAAGGCGGTCGGGAATACGTGTAGGGTGTTGAGCCAAAACTATTCAAGATTGAGGAGAGCAAAGTTGTGTAGGCTTGTTCACCAGGCTGGTCAGTGAAAGAGGATGAAAGCCAAAGCTGGTGGTGAACATTGAAATCTTCTAAGATGGAAATTTTAGCGAAGGGAGAGTGAGTAAAGATGTGCTCCACTTTAGAGTAAAATAATCAAAGAATTTGACATAGTCGGTAGAGTTAGGTGAGCGATAAACAGCACAGATGTATTTAGTAAGAGAATGAAAATTAAGTTTTAGCCAGATGGTGGAAAATTCAGAAGAGTTAAGGTCGTGGGCACGAGAGTAAGTGATGTAGTTGCGCTCATAAACGCAACATCCAGCTTTAGATTGAAAGTTAGAATAGAAATAGTACGAGGGAATGAAGTAGAGATTGCTGTCGGTAGCCTCAGAAACCTGGGTTTCGATGAGGAAGAGAAGGTAAGGTTTAGGGCAGGAGAGATGATGATCAACAGAATGGAAATCAGAACGAAGACCGCGAATGTTGCACAGATTGATGAAGAAAAGTTGTAAGAGTTATCAAGATATTTCTCGGGTCTATAACCAAAAATAGGAGTCCGCTCTGGGGCATTTGTGGTCCCTCCACCAGACGGGGACTCCGAGGCACTATCTTTTTTTTTTTTTTTTTAGGCATTTTGATAAATTTTGAGGAAATGGTGTGTGTAGCGTGTATGTGGTGTGGTGTATAAAATAAGAAAATTTGTCTTTAGAGAGCATGCTGAACTACTCTCTCGTGTTAATGAGACAACAAGGAAACGGAAGGGAGGACACGGGAGGGTCTTTGGTGGACTTGCAGCTCTCCCTCGCCTTCCATATACCTCACCGGGAGTGGCTTTCGCTCGTTCAGGTAGATGCCTTCCTACTTACTCATTGAATAGTTTAAAAACAATTAAAAACATGATCTAGCGACAGATAAACCATATGAGGTAAAGATAAAGTTGTGAGCATAATCAATAGCTGAGCGTGGCCTTGCTGCTCATCTCCTTTTCATTGCCTCTTGAGTCTGCGATTAGGATGAACTCCTTACGCCGGAACACATAGCATTATGACATCCGGGTTTATCACTCCTTACCTCCCCCAAGTTTCCCCAGCGAGGAGGTTGAGGGTGGACTGAGCGCCAACTGCCCAGGCCGGGATTCCAATCTGGTCCCGCGAATTCGTTGCTGGAAGTACTCCTACATACAGCCTGTGCCTAATAAGGGTGACCGTTCCAATCCCTCAAACTACCGTCCTATAGCTTTACTTTCCTGTCTTTCTAGAGCATCTATTCACTTCTGACTCTATCTGATCGCCAGCATGGGTTCCGCAAGGGGCGTTCTACTGGTGATCTTGCTTTCCTAACTTATTCTTGGTCATCCTCTCTTAGCCGTTTCGGTGAAACTTTCACTGTTGCGCTAGCAATTTCGAAATCATTCGATAAGGTCTGGGACAAGTCTTTGCTTTCTAAACTTCCCTCTAACAGTTCCTATTCCTCTCTTTGTACTATCATCTCCAGTTTCCTTTCCGGCCGTTCTATCTCTGCTGTGGTAGACGGTCATTGTTCTTCCCATAAACCTATCAACAGTGGTGTTCCACAGGGCTCTGTCCTATCTCCCACTCTTTCTGTTGTTCACTGATGATCTTCTTTCAATAACAAACTGTCCCTTTTACTCCTATTCTGGTGACTCTACTCTGCATTATTCAACATCGTATGGAGTATGCATCTCACGTGTGGGGGGGCTCCACTCACACAGCTCTCTTGGACAGAGTGGGGTCTTAGGCTCTTCGTCTCAGAAGACTATGAGTAGGAGCCTCCTCCTACTCATAGTCTTCTACCTCTTAAATTCCGCCACCATGTTGCCTCTCTATCTTCTATCGATATTTCCACGCTGACTGCTCTTCTGAACTTGCTAACTGCATGCCTCCCCCCCTCCCGCGGCCCCGCTGCACACGACATTCTACTCATGCTCATCCCTATACTGTCCAAACCAATTATGCAAGAATTGACCAGCATCTTCACTCTGTCATCCCTCACGCTGGTAAACTCTGGAACAATCTTCCTTCATTTGTATTTCCTCCTGCCTACGAGCTGAACTCTTTCAAGAGGAGGGTATCAGGACACCTCTCATCCCGAAATTGACCTTTCTTTCGGCCACCTCTTTTGATTCTTTTTTTGTAGGAGCAGTGAGTAGCGGGCTTTTTTTATTATTGTTTCCTTTTTTGTGTGCCCTTTAGCTGTCTCCTTTGTTGTAAAAAAAAATCATCCACCAGGAGACCCTCCCCACAGGAATTACTTGATTCCAGACTGGAGGATGCAAAACGTTTGATCTTAGATCTTGCTCTTATTTCCGGGAACAGAAACCTGGTGTCCTTTAATGCTTTAAAAACTCAATATCTCCACTATCAACTCGACACAATCTTCTAAACACCTATCCCCTATTCTTCGACAATACACAATGTCACCTTCGTCTACACTAAATATCCTCGGTCTATCCTTAACTCAAAATTTTAACTGGAAACTTCACATCTCTTCTCTCGCTAAATCAGCTTCCTCGAGGTTGGGCGTTCTGTAGCGTTTCCGCCAGTTCTTCTCCCCGACACAGATGCTGGCCATATACAGGGGCCTCGTCCGTCCTCGTATGCAGTATGCATCTCATGTGTGGGGGGCTCAACACACACAGCCCTACTAGACAGAGTGGAATCAAAGGCTCTTCGCCTCATCAACTCTCCTCCTCTTATTAGCTGTTTTCTACCTCTTAAATTCCGCCGCAATGTTGCATCTCTTTCTATCTTCTATCGATATTTTCACGCTGACTGCTCTTCTGTACTTGCTAACTTCATGCCTCCCCCCCTCCCGCGGCCCCGCCGCACTCGACGTTTTACTCTAGCTCATCCCTATACTGTCCAAACCCCTTATGCAGGAGTTAACCAGCATCTTCATTCTTTCATCCCCTTCACTGGTAAACTCTGGAACAGCTTTCCTTCATCTGTACTTCCTCCTGCCTATGACTTGACCTCTTTCAAGAGGAGAGTATCAAGACACCTCTCCACCCGAAATTGATCTCTTTTTCGGCCACTCTTTACTTTCATCTTTTTTTTAGGAGCAGCGTTTAGCGGGCTTTGTTTTCTACACTTTTTATGCCCTTGAGCTGCTTCCTTTCCTGTAAAAAAAAAAAAAATCGAATATGAAGTCCATTTGGATGGGGCCCGAGCCCCTCCACAATGCTACGGCATCACCACCATTACGTTACATCTGGCTTTCTCTCATGCCAGCTGTATATAATATGAAATTGTTTTTTTAAATATTCTGTTTATATTAAATAAGGCTATATATGTGTCGCTTTGGAACTTTGGAACAGCCTTCCTTCGTCTGTATCAACTCCTGCCTACGACTTGACTTTCAAGAGGAGAGCATCGAGACGCCTCTCCACCCGAAATTGACCTCTCTTTTGGCCACTCGTATATACACTCCTTTATAGGGGCAGTGATTAGCGGGCTTCTTGTCACTTTTATTTTTACCTTGAGCTGCTTCCTGTACTGTAAAAGAAATCTCTACTCTTTTATCCATTTCGTCGAAAAACTCTGGAACATTTTCCCTCAATTGTCTTTTCTGTTCCTACGACGGAATCTTTCAAGTGGACAGCATGAAGAGACCTCTTAAACCACCTAACCACCTCCTTGAGATTTCTTTTTTTTTTTCTGATGCCTCTGCAGAAGCAACAATTATAGGCCTTTGATTTTTCTCCTCCCAGAAAAAATATAAACAAAAGTTACATCCAAAAAAATCAAAGCTAAGTAACGCAGGCATCCCGTGCAGCCACCGATGGAGGCTTCACCCAGACGCCTGTGGCTGCTGGTGGTGTGGTCTGCATGGTGTGTGCGTCAGGGCGCGTCGGACCAGGCGGTGCAGATGGTGCACCAGCTGGTGAGGGATTCCATGGCCGGCTGCCACGTGGTGCTGATGGTCACGGCGCCTCACTCACCGCTCCTCTCATTCGTGGACAGGTACAAGGCTCTGGAGGCCAGTGTGAGGGGGGGGGGATGTCTCAACGGCCTTAGCCCCAGCCCTTGAATTGACCAACTTTGCAAACTCCTTGCCTATTTTATTATAATTTACTTCCTGCCTCTTCCTTAATCCGTTCTAAATGACATGAACCTTTACTCCTTTCATATGGACTTGTCCCTTCAATTTTATGATTAAAACTACTTGGTTCTTGGTCTTTCCTGAATTCAGCAGCCCAGCCCTTAAAGGTAGGCAACTCAGCATTCCTCTAGCTTGGACTAAGTTATCAAGGTGCTCAACGTACACTATATTTTAGTTAAAAAGACTATAGTTGCAGAGCTGGGCACTTCCGTACCTCTGTCCGCACCTCCGCTCCTCCGGACCTGCGGACCTTTAAACGAGGTGCGGAGGTCCGAAGTGCGGAAAGTTTTTCAAAAGTGCGGAAGTAACAGGTGCGGAACGGCAGTATTTTAACTCCGTACCTCCGCACCTGAGGTTTTCAAGGATAAAAAAAATGAAAACGACAAACAGTCCGCGCTCTGCAGTAATAATACTTCCGGTCGTTTACGCGGTCTGTGCTGCAGGGCATGTTTTCCCGCCACTTGAGTGACGTCACTCATTCAGATTTACGGCCCGGTGTTGCATGTGTACTGAGGTATGATAATTATGATGAGTGTAAAAGTAGTTACTTTACTTCAGGTGGTGGAGATTCTATGCGTTAAAATGACAATAATGATAACAAAAATAATGGTAATAATAATAATAATAATAATGATAATAATAATGCTGCTGCAGTATTTCCTTGTATTTCTTTTTTTTAAGGTACGGACTAGATTTTTCAGGCGCGCTTTAATAGTTTTGGGTACGGTACCGGAGGTGCGGAGGTGCGGTACCGGAACGAGTGAAAAAATTTTAGGCGCGGAAGTACAGGTACGGACTATATGTGTTTCGAGGTGCGGAGGAGCGGTACCGGACTACCCGATATCCAGTAACGCGCCCAGCTCTGTATAGTTGACACAGCACCATAAGATTAATAGAAAATTCAATTAGATGATCTATTATATTATATAAAACAATTCTGAATCAAAGAATTCATAAATATGCCAAGTAATGCTACAGAAAGGCGTTCTTGAAGAAACGCCAGATCATTTCCCTCCCAACATGATGCGTTTTACTTCGCTGAATTCCATTCTCAGCATCCCTTAAATCGATTTCCGCAATGCTGGTCAAGTAACTATAGGTAAGAGTATTATTAATGTACTACAATATTATATCGATGAGAACACTTGAAAGGTCGATACGTCAGAGTGAGGCAGCTTTATGCATGTTCCAGCCAGGCCACGCCGCCCTTGGTGTTAATGTCTGCGTCAATAGAGAAGTCGCACGTCCTGAGGGCACTGGCGGGGGAGTCAGTTTTCAACTGCCGGGGAGTCGTCCTTCACCTCGACACATCCACCCCGGCCACCAGTATGAACGCCAGCAGCATCCTTGAGTACGCGAAGGCATCCAATATTGCATGTTGATTGCCTTTATTCTCCTCACAGTGCCTTAGAGTTCGTCTGTAATTTAACACTCGTCACCTTTGCTGCCAGGCGGCTCTTTGGAATCTGTGCTGAGTGCAAGTCATCGTCGCTGTTTGATGCAGATGTACAGATAGAGAGATGGCTGTTTTATCCACCACACCTTACATCCAATGGCCACATCTTTGCATTGCATAATTAGGTATTATAATAATGGTAACCCCGGAACGTAGAATAACTGAAGTCTATAAAAATACAGAAGGAATTCCATTCCATCCAGTGAGAGGGGGTGAGGGGCTCCCCCCACCCACACAACACTGCCAAACACTGAGTCAAGGCCTTCAGGGGGTGAGGGGCTCCCCCACCCACACAACACTGCCAAACACTGAGTCAAGGCCTTCAGGGGGTGAGGGGCTCCCCCACCCACACAACACTGCCAAACACTGAGTCAAGGCCTTCAGGGGTGAGGGCTCCCCACCCACACAACACTGCCAAACACTGAGTCAAGGCCTTCAGGGGTGAGGGCTCCCCACCCACACAACACTGCCAAACACTGAGTCAAGGCCTTCAGTGGGTGAGGGCAGCCCCCACCCACACAACACTGCCAAACACTGAGTCAAGGCCTTCAGGGGGTGAGGGGCTCCCCCACCCACACAACACTGCCAAACACTGAGTCAAGGTTTCAGGGGTGAGGGCCCCCCCACACACAAAACACTGCCAAAAACTTACTCAACGCCTTCAGGGGGTGAGGGGCTCCCCCACCCACACAACACTGCCAAACACTGAGTCAAGGCCTTCAGGGGGTGAGGGGCTCCCCCACCCACACAACACTGCCAAACACTGAGTCAAGGCCTTCAGGGGGTGAGGGGCTCCCCCACCCACACAACACTGCCAAACACTAAGTCAAGGCCTTCAGGGGGTGAGGGGCTCCCCCCACCCACACAACACTGCCAAACACTGAGTCAAGGCCTTCAGGGGTGAGGCTCCCCACCCACACAACACTGCCAAACACTGAGTCAAGGCCTTCAGGGGGTGAGGGGCTCCCCCACCCACACAACACTGCCAAACACTAAGTCAAGGCCTTCAGGGGGTGAGGGGCTCCCCCCACCCACACAACACTGCCAAACACTAAGTCAAGGCCTTCAGGGGGTGAGGGGCTCCCCCCACCCACACAACACAGCCAAACAGTGAGTCAAGGCCTTCAGGGGGTGAGGGGCTCCCCCACCCACACAACACTGCCAAACACTGAGTCAAGGCCTTCAGGGGGTGAGGGCTCCCCCACCCACACAACACTGCCAAACACTGAGTCAAGGCCTTCAGGGGTGAGGGCCCCCACCCACACAACACTGCCAAACACTGAGTCAAGGCCTTCAGGGGTGAGGGCTCCCCACCCACACAACACTGCCAAACACTGAGTCAAGGCCTTCAGGGGTGAGGGCTCCCCACCCACACAACACTGCCAAACACTGAGTCAAGGCTTCAGGGGTGAGGGCCCCCACCCACACAACCCTGCCAAACAGTGAGTCAAGGCCTTCAGGGGGTGTGGGGCTCCCCCCACCCACACAACACTGCCAAACACTGAGTCAGGGCCTTCAGGGGGTGAGGGGCTCCCCCCACCCACACAACACTGCCAAACACTGAGTCAAGGCCTTCCGGTGGTGAGGGGCTCCCCCCACCCACTCAACACTGCCAAACACTGAGTCAAGGCCTTCAGGGGGTGAGGGGCTCCCCCCACCCACACAACACTGCCAAACACTGAGTCAAGGCCTTCAGGGGGTGAGGGGCTCCCCCCACCCACACAACAGTGCCAAACACTGAGTCAAGGCCTTCAGGGGGTGAAGGGCTCCCCCCACCCACACAACACTGCCAAACACTGAGTCAAGGCCTTCAGGGGGTGAGGGGCTCCCCCCACCCACACAACACTGCCAAACACTGAGTCAGGGCCTGCAGGGGTGAGGGCTCCCCACCCACACAACACTGCCAAACACTGAGTCAAGGCTTCAGGGGTGAGGGCTCCCCACCCACACAACACTGCCAAACACTGAGTCAAGGCCTTCAGGGGTGAAGGCCCCCACCCACACAACACTGCCAAACACTGAGTCAAGGCCTTCAGGGGGTGAGGGGCTCCCCCCACCCACACAACACTGCCAAACACTGAGTCAAGGCCTTCAGGGGGTGAAGGGCTCCCCCCACCCACACAACACTGCCAAACACTGAGTCAAGGCCTTCAGGGGGTGAGGGGCTCCCCCACCCACACAACACTGCCAAACACTAAGTCAAGGCCTTCAGGGGTGAAGGCTCCCCCACCCACACAACACTGCCAAACACTGAGTCAAGGCCTTCAGGGGTGAGGGCCCCCACCCACACAACACTGCCAAACACTGAGTCAGGGCCTTCAGGGGGTGAGGGGCTCCCCCCACCCACACAACACTGCCAAACACTGAGTCAAGGCCTTCAGGGGTGAGGGCCCCCACCCACACAACACTGCCAAACACTGAGTCAAGGCCTTCAGGGGTGAGGGCCCCCACCCACACAACACTGCCAAACACTGAGTCAAGGCCTTCAGGGGGTGAGGGGCTCCCCCACCCACACAACACTGCCAAACACTAAGTCAAGGCCTTCAGGGGGTGAGGGGCTCCCCCCACCCACACAACACTGCCAAACACGGCGTCAAGGCCTTCAGGGGTGAGGGCTCCCCACCCACACAACACTGCCAAACACTGAGTCAAGGCCTTCAGGGGTGCAGGGCAACCCCCACCCACACAACACTGCCAAACACTAAGTCAAGGCCTTCAGGGGGTGAGGGGCTCCCCCCACCCACACAACACTGCCAAACACTGAGTCAAGGCCTTCAGGGGTGAGGGCTCCCCACCCACACAACACTGCCAAACACTAAGTCAAGGCCTTCAGGGGGTGAGGGGCTCCCCCCACCCACACAACACTGCCAAACACTGAGTCAAGGCCTTCAGGGGGTGAGGGGCTCCCCCACCCACACAACACTGCCAAACACTGAGTCAAGGCCTTCAGGGGGTGAGGGGCTCCCCCACCCACACAACACTGCCAAACACTGAGTCAAGGCCTTCAGGGGGTGAGGGGCTCCCCCCACCCACACAACACTGCCAAACACTGAGTCAAGGCCTTCAGGGGGTGAGGGGCTCCCCCACCCACACAACACTGCCAAACACTAAGTCAAGGCCTTCAGGGGGTGAGGGGCTCCCCCACCCACACAACACTGCCAAACACTGAGTCAAGGCCTTCAGGGGGTGAGGGGCTCCCCCACCCACACAACACTGCCAAACACTAAGTCAAGGCCTTCAGGGGGTGAGGGGCTCCCCCACCCACACAACACTGCCAAACACTGAGTCAAGGCCTTCAGGGGGTGAGGGGCTCCCCCACCCACAAAGCACTGCCAAACACTGAGTCAAGGCCTTCAGGGGGTGAGGGGCTCCCCCACCCACACAACACTGCCAAACACTGAGTCAAGGCCTTCAGGGGGTGAGGGGCTCCCCCACCCACACAACACTGCCAAACACTGAGTCAAGGCCTTCAGGGGGTGAGGGGCTCCCCCACCCACAAAGCACTGCCAAACACTGAGTCAAGGGCTTTACCCTCACCACATTTTCTTCCTCCTGACAGCAGCCCTCCACGTCTTGAGTTTCTCGTTGTGTTGCTTCCCTTGCTATCTGTTGACGCTGTGTTCATAATAACTGTTCTTTTGAAATCAGTAATCGTATGCCGCCATGATTTCAGTGGATATAATGCTGATATAAAAATGGCTGTTTAGTGTGGATAGACAGGCGAGTGTCTTCCCGCGAAGGTTGCTGGAGGTGGGTGCTCTGTGGAGAATGCCGGAGATGCGTGTGGTGGTGGTGGGCGACGGCGAGGGCGTGGAGGACGTGCTGCTCCACCACAGCCTCCGGAACAGTGTCGACGGCCTCTATCTTACTCTCCAGCGCCGCCGCCAACACAGCCGTGCCAACGCTTCCCTCAGCAGGCAGCGCTTGACGCCACGCCTCCCACACACCAGCAATCGTGAAGGTCAGTCTTCGTTAATTTTTTCCTACTAGGTTTGTGTCGGCGACCAAGTGAGTAGCGTCTAGCGGCCCAGCACTGGCTGCGGCCCGTCCTAAGAGCCTTGGTGAGCTTGACCGATTAATGACGAGTGATTATTTCATGGCACCGAAAACGTCTAGCTCTTATAGCGCCGAACGAGTCTTTAGAAGAAGTGAGTAAAGTGACACTCGAGTCGCCTCCACTGCATCCTCTAACTGTGTATCAGTAAGATAATTGAAATTAATGTGTGAAAAAATCATAAAAGGGAAAGGGCAGTCTTTATAACAAGCAATATTGGATCAACCTCACCCATGAAATAGAACATAAGAACATAAGAACGTAGGAATCTGCAAGAGGCCGGTAGGCCTGTACAAGGCAGCTCCTTTGAACCTAAGTTCCCGTGAATCTAACCCCACCTAATATCGCTGTCCATGAATTTATCTTATCTATTTTTGAATGTGACAATTGTATTGGCACCCACCACATGACTGCTCAGCCTATTTCACTTATCCACCACTCTGTTAGCAAACCAGTTTTTGCTTATGTCCCTGTTGAATCTGAATTTATCCAGTTTAAACCCATTACTACGTGTCCTACTCGATTCTCTTTCCAACAAAACCTTATGAATATCCCTCTTATTAAAGCCCTTCATCCATTTATAAACCTCGATCATATCTCTATGCACCCTTCGCCTTTCTTGAGAATGCAAGTTTAACTGTTTGAGTCTTTCCTCGTACGGCAAGTTTCTCAACCCCTGAATCATCTTAGTCATCCTCCTCTGTACCGATTCTAACATTTTGATATCCATTCTATAGTAAGGTGACCAGAACTGAACCGCATAATCAAGATGAGGTCTAACTAATGCTAAATATAGTTTGAGGAAGACTTCGGGGCTTCTGTTGCTTACGCTCCTTGAAATAAATCCCAGTACCCTGTTTGCTCGATTTCTAGCTTGAATGCATTGTGCCCTTGGTCGGAGATCAGAGCCCACTAAAGCCCCATTCACACTGTACCGACTCTGGGCCACGACAACCCACGACTCTTGGGTTCACGAGGTCTTGGGTGTTGATGTGAAAGGGTCGGGTATGTCTTGAAAGAGGTCTTGAGACTGTTGCCGAATGCTGCGCCGACGTCGTGACGAGAGTCTGGAGTCGTGAGGGTTAGCACGACATGCTGGCAACTAGATGGCCGAATGTCCCAGACAGACGGCAAGACACCAAGACCCCAATACAACCTCCCCCCCCCCCCCATTCTTGGAGCGTGGGAACCAACTTGTCAAATGGAAAAGTCGCTGGGTTGTCGTGGCCCAGAGTTGGCACAGTGTGAACGGGGCTTAAGACCCCTAAATCCCTCTCGCACCCAGACCTGCTTATGAGAGTGTCATTTAAGCAATAGTTATGTGAGGGGTTGTTCCCACCTACACTCAGAATACTGCACTTCCCTACAGTAAACTACGTCTGCCATTTATTCGCCCAGTCATACAATCTGTTTAGTTCACCCTGGAGAATACTAGCGTCCTGATCCGACTCAATTACTTTACTGATCTTGGTATCATCTACAAGCTTACTGACATCACTACTAATTCCTATTTGGACAGCCACGCCTTGCAGGTAACTTTTGGCCTCATGTCACGGGGATTGCGCTGTCATCCCCATCACCAGCGGGAGAGAGAACCTCCCATCTCCCCCCGACACCGAAAGAAGTGCCACTCTGGGAGGTCCCCCAGACTGAGGCCCATGACACCAAGTGGGAACAGACAGTGGGACTAAACAACAGCCTTACAGAAGTGAAAGTACGGTAGACATGTTTGCCTGGAAGCTTCCAGGGGCCGATAGAGGTCGCTGAACTCTGCAAATCGAGAAATTTAGCAGTTAAGGTCCATGACGATGCCACGAGCACGTAAACCAAAGGGGCGAGGCAGACCAAGGCCGGCAGACGGGGCTTGTTGTCGTGCAGGGCGTCACATCTGAGGCCAGTGACAGACACACAGCTGTGAAAGCCAGGCTCTTGGGTTGTCGTCGCTGGCGCAGTTAGGCCTAGGCATCGAGGCCTATAGCCCCAATTATTTTATGAATAGCCCCGAATTTCAAACAGGGATGGAGTGAATACCAGAGTTGTGTATTGGAACACGAATACTTCAAATTCTATCGAATACGAATACGAATTCGAATACATTGAAAAGGTTTTAATTTGAATACGAAAACTTCTTGAACGTGTTCCTGAACACATTCCTGAATACTTCTTGAAAGTGTTCCTGAAAACATTCCTGAATACTTTTCATTGAAAAATGCCTCCTTGACGTGACTGGGCATAGCAGTGTTCTAAAGTTATGCAACAGTAAAATGAGTTCATGACCCTGTACTACACACGACAATTACACGTCCGTCCAGGAGGCTAGAGTTTCAAGGAACAGCAGCTGTTATTTCTGATAATAAATTTTGAAGTATTCTTCAGATTATTCGCAGAATACGAATACATTTCCCTCATATTCGAATACGAATGAGAATACTTTGAATTCTATCAATTGGGTGTATTCGAATACGAATACACCCAAGAACGGTATTCGAATGTATTCGAATACGAATACGAATACTCCTTCCCTGATCCCAAGCAGGTTATTATACAAAGTAATAACAGCCCCGGCGCCGGGGACAACACAAACTGTTCATTCTTGTTAGTACTAGAATTGATGGATCTCATGCGGAAACATTTGGTTTCATCCCGTCCAGTTCACATTCCTTCACGTATTCACAGCCACTCGCCACTCTGGTGAAAATCTAAAGATTATTGTGCTGGGTTAAGCTCCCGAAGTTTAAAGATTCTAAATACGTCCCTGGCTGCTGTGGTAATCTGTACCAGCATTCCACCGGCACGCCATCCCGATGAGGGTTCAAGGGTGGCACTCCATCGTCTACTAAGAGGCTTGGAATAGGGAACGGCCGGAAGTCACCTGTTGCCAGCAGAATTCCAGCATGATGACTGCATCAAGCATGTCGAGGGGAGCTGGCGTGTCCTTCACAGCTACAGGACGGTCTAGAATAATGGCGGTTCTAGACTGCTTTATTTTGAAGGGCAGCCACAAATATCAATGGGGCACAAAGGTGGAGCTAGGGGGGGGGGGGGTCATCTCTTTTTTCCTCCACTTCTCCCTTTTCTCCTTCCTTCACATCCTCTCCTTCCACTCCTCCATCTCTTCCTTCACACCTCCCTTCCTCTGTCTCTGGTTAGCTGTATGCAAAATGAACACATGCAAAAATATATAAAACATTTAAAGTGTTTGAAGAAAACTGCTAAACCTTATTTTGATGAGTACAAAATCCTGTACATTGCAGGAGGCTGACGCAAAACTCAGATGAAATCATTTTGATGATTGTTTTCATCCTCTCTTCCTCTGACTGATTCAATTGAGGATCAACATGAACAAGCGACCTCAACCATGGATAGTTAGTAGTGGTCATTTGGTCTCGATCTGGGTTAGTTAGGTGTGTGTAGTTTACATTTCAGAGACATTGTTCATTTCATGATGCCATATTTCCAAACTTTATTTTGTTAATTCTATGACCTGAATAAATAATGCTTACATAGAAAAAAATGGCATTCGTCTCATACAGGTTATACATCCCAAAACTAAGATTATGCGCGCAGTATATGTCTTGCCCTGCTATATTTTTTGCTGTATTCTTAATGATGGTGGCTATTTATTAGTTGGTTTGATTACACACATTTAACAAGGATACTTTTTCCAATATACCGAATGATATTGTGAAAGATTGAGTCAGGAAGTGAATCTGGCATCTTCCCAAGACGGGGGCGAGCACGTGAGTGTGTACCGCCGCTGCCTGTACTGCGGGGCTGGCCGGGAGGCGGCGCAGCACGTGGGACGCTGGCGGCCGTCAGACGTTGCCCTTGACACACTGTTTTTCGGCAAAGGTCAGTGAGGCGCGTGAAGTTCATTTTTCTCCTCTGTTTCTTTTATTTTACTTGACGATAGTGTGCCAACGAGCACAATAAGCCAACGAGTGTTATTTCGATATTATGTAATTCGATATTTTTTCAACCTCGAAGTCCTCCTTGTCCCCTTGCTACATTTTATCGTTTCAAATAATAAATAATCTTCTGAACTTGATATATTATGCTCCCAACTCCCCACGGCCTGCACAACACTTTCTACTCTAGTTCATTACTATGTTGTCCTACTTCTTAATGCAAGAGTGCTGGGTAATTTTGCTGGTAAATTTTGGCTCAATCTTCTTTCATCTGTATTTCCTCCTTCCCACGACTTATTGCTTCGAGACGGGAGTAGCAAAACACTTATATAAGTACTAATTAGATAGATCTATATTTGCATCTCCAATTTTTCTCATATTGTAGGGCAATTGGGTTTTCTAGGTTGCACCTCCGTAGTGAAGTGCTCAGCACGCCTAGCTACGAATCAGCAGACCTGGGTTCGGATCCCAGCCCGGGAAGTCGACCCACAACCCATGCAGCTGTTCACCTCCCTTTCGGGGAAGACGAATTGGGACACCTGGGTTAATCTGGGGAAGGTAACTTTGGTAACTCGGATGTCACACTGGCCCTGGTAAGGGCCTTGGCAAGGACCCTGGTCGGGGTAAGGTGTTAATTTCCACCACAGGCACAAGGGTCATTGTGGCACAGATAAGCCCCGAGGCCACGCGCAGCTTTAGCATATGCCCCCATCTTTGCGATGCTTTTCTATGTAAAGAGCAGCACTGTAGTTATCGGTCCCTCTTTCTGGAGTCAGGCCGCAACCCCCGGGGAAAAGGGTCAAAGAGTACGATGCTGCCCTTTACACGGAAGCCTCTTTCAAAGTCCCCCACTGCGCCTCTCGGCCACCTCAAGCACGTGATGGTTGTTTTGGCACGGACCTAAGACTCACGTACGCCTTCCGTTGCAGACGAGCAGTTCAAGTCGCTGGAGGGGCACAGTTTCAAGATCTTGTCCACGGCCTACATCCCTTACTTTGACTTTTTGAGGGACAGGGACGAGCCGGGCACGACAATCAAGCCGATCTTCTCCGTCGAGTTGTTCATCCTCGAGGAGCTCACCAAGAGACTGAACTTTACGTATGTACGGCATTTAGGGTCTTTGATTACTACTATTATAGTCAGCATTAATATTATTACCATTATTATAAGAATTATTACATAATTCGATTTCTTGTTATTTTGATGATTTTACAGTACGGGAAGCAGCTCAAGGGCACAATCCAAAAAAATAAAACTAAGCTCTATCTCATTGCAGAAGTAAGTTAAGAATGTTCCAATTGATGTCAAATATGGTTAGAGAGGAGTGAGATACTCGCCTGTTGAAGGCGTTCAAGTTGTAGGGAGGAAGAAACTCAAAGGAAGGGAGGGCACTGAACGGTCTACCAGCGAAATAGATGAGTGAAAATGCTGTTTAACTTCTGCATAAGGGGTCGGAAATCATTGGGGTATCTAGAGTATAAAGTAGGAATGCAGTTAGGAAGTTCAGAAGAGCAGTAAGCATGAATTATATATATTATCGATAGAAGATACAGGGGCAATATTGTGAGTGATTTTTTGCGGTAGAAGACTGTCATTAACTTAAAGGGAGCCGATGAGACGAAATGACTTTGACTTTCAATCAGTCAGTCAATGTGGGCATACACCGGGGGTCCATCGACTCGCCCACCCTACGGCGCCAAGCTCGGGGTTCCTCCGGGTAAGTCTTCGTGCAGGCCCGGGCCTTCTCATCCTGATTACTTCCCGGCAGGATCTATCGACTTGCTCAACCCATGAATTCTGTGGGCGCCTCATTGGCCTCCTCCCACTCAGGATTGTCTCTTACAGAAACAACCTGATGAGCAGGGTAGGTTTCAGGGTAGCGTGTCACATGCCCGTATTGGCGGAGTTGGCGGACTTTGCAGGTAATATATGTCGAATGAGTCTCACGGAGTAGTCCCGGTTTGACACAAAGCGAATCCAGCGGTATCCCATGATTCTGCGTAGACACTTATTACCAAAGGCATCAATCAGCCGCTCCAAGTCACTATTTAGTGTCTATGTCAAGCACAGCTCCATATTGGTCCAGATACCCAGCAAGCCCAGGTGGGGTGCTGAGCACATTAAGCCGATTGGAGACTGTCAGTGCATACTCTTGAGCACATGTCGGGTCTTTCATCCTCTCGAGATGGAACACAGTATTGCTACATTTTGAGATCTTCTTAACGCGACATGAAGCTTGAGTGTTGCAACAACAATCCTATGAACTGTTGAAAAACTAGAGCTTGAGTAGAAAGTCGTGTGCAGCGGGGCCGCGGAAGGGGGAAGGTATGCAGTTAGCAAGTTCAGAAGAGCAGTCAGCATGAAAATATCGATAGAAGGTAGAAAGAGATGCAACATGGCGGCGGAATTAAAGAGGTAGAAGACTGTCAGTAAGAGGAGGGGAGCTGATGACACGAAGAGCCTTGGACTCCGCTCTTTCCTAGGGAGGTGCGTTTGTGGAGCCTCCCCACACGTGAGATACATACTCCATTCGAGGGCGGACAAGGCCCTTATATATGGAAAGCATCTGTGCGTGGGAGAAGAACTGGTGGAGACGATACAGAACGCCCAACCTCGAGGAAGCTGATTTAGTAAGAAAGGAGATGTGAAGTTTCCAGTGGAGATTTAGAACTAAGGATAAACCAAGGAAGTTTAATGTAGAAGGTGACAGCCGAGTGTTGTCGAAGAATAGGGGAAAGGTGTTTGTCAAGGCCAGGAGGTTCAGATGGTTATAGAGGACTGATTGAAGCCAGGAGAACGGCGGCAACTACTTCAATCGAGCCCAAGTATGATTATACCTTCACCAGGTTTCTAAGGAAATATGATCAAAACAACCAAAAGTGTAAGTGTAAACATGTTAAGGTACAAAGTCCAATACACCTCCCGTACTCTCCAGTAGACCGCGACCGGACCCAGGGACAGCGGCAGCCCGACCCGGCAATTGTGAGTGGCGCCTCGTGGGAAGAGACGCCCGTTGCGATGATGTAGAGACGCACACTGCCTCGTAGACGTCACTCGATGGAGGAGGACGGGCTCAGCAGAATGTCAGCTGCCTGAGTGCCCGTAGATGATGACGCCGGGGTAGACGGGGAGCCAAGGACGAACAAACGGTGTCAGCTCGGCGAGGAGACGAGACTGGGTAGGTGGGACGGAGGCGCCGGCAGGCCGTGCCCAGTGGACTGCGGGGCTCCAAGGTTGAGAGGGAGGAAAGGGAACGCAGGTCCTGGACTGCTCTTAGGTCAGTTCCGCTCTGCCTCAGCTCTCGGGCAACCACACAACCTTGGCTCGCTTCGACGCCGCGTGGAGTCAGGGGGCCGGCCGTGAAGCCGAATGAGACTGCATCGCCACCAGGAGCAGCTTCGGGTCGGCGAACAAAGCAGGCTGGGTGAAGCAGGCTGGGTGTAGCGGCAAGCTGGGAATATTCGAAAGAGCATCAACCCTTATACCGGTGTGTGTGTGTGTGTGTGTGTGTGTGTGTGTGTGTGTGTGTGTGGTAGTTCAGCCCTCACAGTGTTTGGAAAATTGTGTCGTGTTGATAGGTGGAGAAATTGGGTTTTTGAGGCATTGAAGGACACAAGGTTCCTTTTACCCCAATTGGAAATGATAGCAAGATCTGAGGTTGCGCGTTCTGCAGCTTCCAGTCTGGAGTCTTGCAACTCCTGTTGTCGAGGGTTTTCTGTTGAAAGAAGTTGAATAATGTAGAGTGAAGTCGTCAACGTATGAGTGGATAGTGCAGTTTGTTATGGAAAGATCATTGATGAATAACAGGAAGAGAGTGAGTGATAGGACAGAGCCCTGTGGAACACCATTGTTGATAGGTTTTGGGGAAGAATAGTGACCGTCTACAACAGGAGAGATAGAACGGCCGGAAAGGAAACGAGATAAAAGAACAGAGAGAAGGAAAGAATCCATATGAAGGCAGTTTAGAAAGCAAAGTTTTGTGCCAAACTCAATCAAAAGCTTTCGATATGTCTAGCACAACTGAGAAAGTTTCACCGAAACGGCTGAGAGAGGATGACCAAGAGTCAGTTAATAGAGCAAGAAGATCGCCAGTAGAACGCCCCATACTGGCGATCAGATAGAAGATCAGAAATGGAAAGGTGCTTTTGAGTCTTCCGGTTAAAGATTGCCTCAAAAGTTTAAATAGACCGAAAAGTAAAGCTAAAGGGCGGTAGTTTGAGGTACTGGAACGGTCACCCTTCTTACGCATAGGCTGTATGAAGGCGTATTTGCAGCAGGAAGGAAAGGTAGATGTTGATAGGCAGAGGCGAAAGAGTTTGACCAAGCAAGGTGTCAGCACGGAGGCACAGTTTTAAAGGACAATAGGAGGCACTCAATCAGGTCCATAAGCCTTCTGAGAGTTGAAGCCAGAGAGTGCATACAAAACATCATTCTTAAGAATCTTAATAACAGGCAAAAAGGAGTCAGAGGGGGGATGAGTAGGAGGAATATGCCCTGAATCGTCCAGAGTGGAGTTTTTACAGAAAGTTTGAGAGAAGAGTTCAGCCTTAGAGATAGATGAGGGTCAATGAGAAGAGGGAAAGATGAAGAAGGGAAATTGGAGGAAACATTATTGGCTTGGTGACAAAAGTCCTTGGAAGAATTAGAAAAAGCAAGGTTTTGTCATTTACTACTGATTAAAGAGCTTTTGGTAAGTCGAAGAATAGATTTGGCACGACTCCGGCCAGAAATTTAAAAATCATGGTTAGCAGGAGTGCGAAGGCTCTGGTACCTTTTGTGAGCTGCCTCTCTATCTCTGATAGCACGAGAACAAGCGTGATTAAACCAAGGCTTTTTAGCATGAGGAGTAGGGAAAGTACGTGGAATGTATGCCTCCATTCCAGAGACAATCACCTCTGTGATGCGCTGGGCACACACAGAGGGGTCTCTCTCCTGGAAGCAGTAATCATTCCACGGAAAATTGGAAAAATACATCCCCTGGTCGTCCCACCGAGCTGAAGCAAAATGCCAGAATCATCGCCTCTTCGGTGGGTCCAGAGGCTGTAGAGGAACGATAGAGCAGCGGGTAGCGGGCTTTTTTTATTATATTTTTGTGCCCTTGAGCTGTCTCCTTTGCTGTAAAAAAAAAATACAGAAATGAGGTTGTGATCGGAGGAGCCCAACGGAAAGAACAGTTTGACAGAGTAAGCAAAAGAGTTAGAGGTAAGAAAGAGGTCTAGTATGTTGGGCCTGTCTCCAAGACGGTCAGGAATACGTATAGGGTGCTGAACCAACTGCTCTAGATCATTGAGGATAGCAGAGTTGTAGCCTTGTTCACAGGTTGGTCAGTGAAAGAGGATGAAAGCCAAAGCTGGTGGCGAACACTGAAATGTCCCAAGATGGAGATTTCAGCGAAGGGAGAGTGGGTCAAGATGTGCTCCCCTTTAGAGTTCAAGTAGTCAAAGAATTTACATAGTTAGTAGAGTTAGGTGAGAGATAAACCGCACAGATGTATTATGTAATAGAATGACAATGAAGTCTTAACCAGATGGTGGAAAACTCTGAAGAGTCAAGGTCGTGGGCACGAGAGCAAGTGATGTCGTTGCACACGTAGACTAAACATCCAGCTTTGGATTGAAATTCATGATAGAGATAGTAGGAGAGAACAGAGTAGAGATTGCTGTCAGTAGCTTCTGAAACCTGTGTTTCGGTGAGGAAGAGAAGGTGAGGTTTAGAAGAGGAGAGATGGTGTTCCACAGAATATTAGTTAGAGCGAAGACTTTGAATGTTGCAGAAGTTAATAAAAATAAAGTTGGAAGAGGCATCAAGACACCTCTTAGGTCTAGGGCCGAAAGTGGAGTCCGCTTTGGGAGCATTTGTGGTCACCCCCCAGACGGGGACTCAGAGGCGGATTTTAGATTAGCCATTTTTATTTAAAAAAAAATTGAGGAAGTGGTGTGTGTGTGTGTGTGTGTGTGTGTGTGTGTGTGTGTGTGTGTGTGTGTGTGTGTGTGTAGCGTGTATGTAGTGTGGTGTGGAAAGTAAGAGAGTCTGTCTTTAGAGAGCATGATGAGCTACTCTCTGGTGAAGATGAGACAAAAAGGAAACGGAAAGTGATGACATGGGGAGGGTCTTTGGAGGGCTTGCAGCAATGCAGCACCCTCCCCCCTCACGTATATACCTTACCCAGAGTGGCTTGCGCCCGTTTCGGTAGATGTCTCCTTACCTACTCCCTACCTACTCTGAATTATCTTCTAACGAATATTTACGAGGATGTGGTCTATATCCTCAACTACCCCTCAGGCATCGCTATACGAAATCCAGCGGTGCAGCTCTGGGTCCATACTCATAGAGCTAACACTTCGTCTCAGGCTCGTCTGAAGAGCCCAAACCGGCCCTGTGAAGTAGCTATAGTGGTCCCGGGCAGGCATAAGCCCTGGGTCTTCGGCTGAGGCATCGACTTTCAAATGCAAACATTGCCGGGTGTTGCCAGACAGCCATCGTTTTACATTCAAACGTTCACTATAGCCTTACAAAACCCAATTATAATGGATATGATATACTTCTACTCAATATCTTCACCATTTTAAGGTATTCTTACCCATTAATTTTCAGTGGCGGTTCGTGGTAAAAAAAAATGGTGGGCTGCATAATAATTTTTAATTACAATATAATGTTAAAATCAAAATTATAGTACTTACTTATTTTGCATTTAATTATCCACTGATTCTAATGGTACAGCAGTCAAGTCAGGGGTTTCAGGGACCATATACATAAAACTTGTTACCACTAGCAAACAGCTGTTAAGACTAACATAGTCCTGTTAGCCTTAACATTTTTCTGTTGAGCGCTAACAGATATTCACAAAGCTTGTTGAGGCCTTAACAGCACTGTTAGGGTAACAGCGGAAGGGAGAACTTTTAGCGCCTAGCAAATAGCTGTTAGCAGGATTGCTTATGTTCTTGTTGTAACTCCTCCCTTATTTGTTGACCATTTTTCTTCATTCAAAAAGCATTTTAATCAGGAAGGATAGGAGATTAAGGCTTGCTAGAGTTTGTTTTTATACAATAGCAATATTTTTTAAGGTTGATGAAAAAAAAATTCTCAAAAATAAAAATCAACTTCAAACACCAGTTTCTGTAGCAGACCTAATTCCTTATTCATCCTTTCATAAGCTGCAGTAGGAAATATTTGTGTACTAAGAATCCCGGTACTCGAAGTTTATTATATTTCGCCATATTTCAAACTAAAAAGTGTTCCACTGCGTAAAATCAATGAAATATTAATGCAAAATACATCTGATGCGGATACATAGATTTATTTGTTGAATTTACGAATAAAATAGGATATAGTTCCTCGATCGCGAGTAAATACGAGAATATGTTAGTGAATACTGAAACAATTCCCGTTTTCTTCTATAGTAGTGCGAGAGAAAGTTGAAGTTTCAGGAGAGACAAAAGAATGCCTAAAATAAAAACTAGGTGAAAACATCTACTGCAGCCAGTAATTCCGCGGCAACTCATGACAGGACTCAGGTAGTGCTAAAACTGGCTAGTATTCACGAATCACGGACGTAATGCACTGTTTGTTTAACTAACACAGAGGGCAGACGGCCGCGCAGGGCTGCAATGACGCCAGCCCCGCTGCAGCCCGCCAGGCTGGCGCTGCGCCAATCCTGGAAAAAAGTGTTTTACTTTGTACTTAATTTATCAAATCTGCTAGTATTTTGTGTTAAAAATGATAGAAAAAAATACTGAATGGAATATAAAAGTATAATATTATTTATTTGTATAAAATGAATTCTATGAATTAATCCCCCATCTGCCTGGCAGCTGAGACAGAGAGGGCTGCAGCCCAGCAGCCCTTATGAACGAGACGCCCCTGTTAATTTTCAGATGAAATAACTGATCTTTCCAGCTAGTTCACCGTTGTTGGCACCTTTACGTTCCCCATTACGCGTGGTGGCTGGAACCCCAGCTAGGTTGAAAACTCGTCAGTTAGGAGAGACTTAAGTCAAACGCCTAATTTCTTTGTAAATAAGGTCTCTTGGTTCCTGGTCCCTGGTACCAAGAACCCGCAATTCTCAGCTTCCTGGACCTTGCAAAATTCAAGAGGAAAGTGGTCTTGACGTTTCCGGTACTAGAACCATAGGGACCAACACATGGATCATACCCAACCCTGTCAGTGCCATTAGTAGTTCTGAAGTTTCCCGAGGCAATGAGTATGTCCCGAGGGGGGCACTGGTCTAATACTGATTCGATTTTGGCGTAGAACACCTCCTGTTCAGTCTCACACATCTCATTAGGAGCGCACACTGCAACAAAGGGGAGGCAGTGGCCGAGTGGCTGGAGCAGGGGTTCCCAAGCTTTTCCTAGCACGAACCCATTCAGCACTTTAAACTGTTCAGTGCGACCCCAAGTGTGTGTGTATATATATATATATATATATATATATATATATATATATATATATATATATATATATATATATATATATATATATATATATATATATATATATATATCCCAAGTGTTTATGTTTACAGCACTATTGTGAATTCTTGGTCATACGATGGTATTTATGTAAAGGAGAAATTAACACATAAAACATATTTATATTTTACTTACAAAAGAAAGGTAATGAAAATAAAATTCTCAAATTTGTCAATTACAAAGTGGTGTTAGTATTTTAACACTACATAACATGCTAGTCAAGTCATTTCAGGTGCAACAGAGCCACACTGTTTTGCATCAGTTTTGAATGGAAATTGCACAAAATCAAAAGACTGGGTTAGCAACTTTGGGAATCTAGCATTCATGTTCATTCTCAGATTCTGCAAATAATTAAGTAAATACTGTTTCTCTTCTGCGAGGTCCAGTGCTTCATCAAAGGCAATATTCTTTGTAGCTGTAAACTCCAAGCAGTGATGGAAATGAGAGTAACTGTATCAGCTTCAGCTGCTTGTGGTATCTGCAGTTTGCTGACAAAAGCCTTTATTGCACCCTGAAGGTCAAACACCCATTTCCCTGCTCCATGAAGTTCAGTGTTGAGCTTATTGATGTGCTCAGAAGCGTCAGGCAGAAGGCAAGGCAAGCAAGAAAGTGTGGATCACGAAATTAACAATAATTCTAGTGCCCTGATCTTGCAAGAATGTGGCCACTTCACGGCGAAGAAGGAAAACCTTTTCCAAAGTTTTTCCTCGTGCCAGCCACCTGACAGCATTAGCAGTGTGTGGTGATTACAATTTTCAATGATGCACAACTGTTTGAACATACGAGGATTCCGGTCCCTGACCTTCACATAATTGACAGTAGAAATGACTGCCTGCATCACATCAGCGAAGTTCGGATACGTGTCTTTTGGAGCCAAACTCTGACGATGGATGATACAGTGGTTTGTTTTAATGTGAGGATGTTTTCTTGATAGAATTCCACGCACTCCAATATTCCTACCCGTCATTGATGGGGCACCATCCATGCTACACTCCATTACTTTACTCCAGTCCAGGTTGTTTTCAGTGAAGAACTTATCTATAGCATTAAATATATCCTCACATTTTGTTGTAGTTTCGAGTGAAATGCAAGCAAGCAGTTCCTCAGTGACAGAGCTCTCCTTTAGAAATCTTCCGAAGATCAGAAGCTGCGGTTGTGATGTAATATCAGTTGACTCGGGGGAGGGTTGTAGGGGAGTGGGGGAGAGGGGGGATTCAACGGTCAGTTGTGGCTCGTGTGAGGCTGCTTGAAGCAATTATAATCTATTATTTGACTTGTTATTTTTTCTCAATGAAAGTACTATACAGCAATGAATTTGACATGGTCTCGTAATCCCTACTTGGATATTTCGTACTCCCAGGGCTTGGGGGTACCTCAGCGACCCCATCGACCCCATGACCTCTTTATGACCCCACATAATGAGCATTCCGACCCCACTTGGGGTCCCGACCCCTGGTTTGGGAACCCCTGGGCTAGAGTGTGAGCGCGGAATCCAGCCTGGAGGACGCAAGTTCGTGTCCCACGAAGCTGGGATTTTTCAGTATCAGTCGAGTGACCTAAGGCTACCAATATGCTGCCCTAAAGACCAACTACAGTATTTCTACGAGAAACTGGCGGGCGGGAGTGCCGGCTGTGGGGGTCAGCCAAGGTCAGCACCGCCCCGCACCTTGCCACACACACACACTCAACACCTCTCGGTTCCTTTCATATGTCAGCTATTTACTACCTTTAAATGAATTCAATTAGATAATTGGATAATCCAATAAGGTCATATAGTGTCAACGTTGTATTCCAACGTTGTCAAGTGTCGTGGTATTTATACAAAATCTTTGTTATTATCCTAAAAACGAAACAGTCTTGACACTATATGACCTTATTGGATTATCCAATTATCTAATTGAATTCATTTAAAGGTAGTAAATAGCTGACATATGAAAGGAAGCGAGAGGTGTTGAGTGTGTGTGTGGCAGGGTGCTGGGCGGTGCTGACCTTGGCTGACCCCCACAGCCGCCACTCTCCCGTCCGCCAGTTTCTCGTAGAACCACTACGTATATCAACCCGTACTCTAGATTCTCTCTCAAAAAAGAGGATCAAAGATGAGCTCGGAGGACAGCATGAGCCAAGCAAAATGGAGCCACTATAAACATTTGTTTGGCCATAACGGGGTGGAGACCCGACCATCAGGCCCCACCAAGAAGGCCTACCGGCCCCATAGGCCAATATGTAAAAAAAAACTTTAAGCCCAGTGTTTGCTTAGCCTCACTCGCATTATAAGCTCATCAACCGGAGTAACCTCAACCAGAAAAGGGTGCAGTTGGCTGGAGATGCTAACGGCTATACCCCTAAAACGGGAACCATTTCTCATTGCTCATGAGCAGGATCAGCTTTAAGGTAACGTGCCACGTGCCTGCATAGCCGGAGTTGGCGTTGACGGACTATGCAGGTAATATATGTTAAATCAGTCTCACGGAGTAGTCACCGGTTTGGCACAAAGTTATTCCAGCGATATCACATGATTCTGCGTAGACATTTATTCCCAAAGACATCTATCCGCCTTTCCAAGTCCTTATTTATTGTCCATGTTTCACAGCTACAGAGTAAGACAGGGAGCATAAGGGACTAGCAGATCCTGATCTTTGTCCTTCTGCTCAGGTATCGACAACGCCATATTCCCATACTGAGCGAGTCCATAACACCGTGGGTCAAGCCAATCTGCCGTAATACTTCCTTGCGAGACTCACCGTTGTTATGAGCTACGCAAGTGGTAACTACTGCACTGTAATTGACGTTATTCACCATGTAGGTAAATTTTGACACTTTTATCTTCCAGAATGTAATGTCACTTATTCATTAAGTGACACCTATCATTTAAACGAAATTTACAAAGCAAAAAATCATTTGTTTGTGAAAAAGTAAAACAAATAGTGACTTGGGCGGCCATTTCGTTTTTAGCATTTGAGCCTCAAATGCAAAAGATACAGCTTGCCATACAGCAGATTTGGAGTCGGCACACGCAAACTGTGAAAACAACTGTCTCTCAAACTCTACTATGAAATGCCGAGCACTTTAGGGGGGCTTATATTGAGATTCTAGCAGAGTATCGGTGCCTCTCCAACCACTTTCGGAATCATTTTCTAGGGGAGCAGCGTGCTGCAAGTCTTTTCCTTGTGTTTTCCGAGTCCTTCCTCCTTGCCCGAAAAATGTTATCAAGGAATCATTTGTATCTTTCTTCAGTTACGTGATGCGCGAGCAGCCCGACGGGGTGTGGGGCAGACTCGTGAACAGCAGCTTCAACGGCATGATGGGCAGGCTGGAGAAGGAGGAGGTGGACTACTGCACGCTCTGCGGCATCACTCCCAACAGGAACAAAATCATCGACCACCTGCCCTTACACCCCTCAGACCCCATCACGGTGGTGTCCCTCAAGCCGTCCTTCCTCTCGCAGCACTTCCTGCTCGTGAGACCATTAACAGGTTAAGACTCTCTCTCTCTCTCTCTCTCTCTCTCTCTCTCTCTCTCTCTCTCTCTCTCTCGATCTTGAAATGTACAGCGTGTTAAGGCAGTCACTTAATAACAGCGACTCACTGATACTAGGAGACTTTAATCTCCCCCATATCGACTGGGCGACACTGTCGGGTACAGAAGGTGAGTCCCACAGAATGATCGAATTTCTAGAGGAAAATTATCTAAGCCAAATGGTTTCTGAACCAACTCGACAAAATAACATACTTGACCTTGTTATAGCGACCCAAGATAACCTAGTCAGTAGTGCCACGGTAGGAGAACACCTCGGTTCCTGCGATCATAAACTAGTGCGCGTTGACATTAGAGCTCAAACATCGGTGACTGAAAATAAAGTAAAGGTGCCCAATTTCAAAAGAGCCAACTTCGTAGAAATCCGACGAAAACTAATAGATATGCAACTATCAGATGACGGCAATGTAGAGGACGCCTGGCTAAGCTTTAAAAATCACTTACTCACTCAGCAGGACACATTTGTCCCCTTGTGCGAGAAGCGAATTGACACTAATAAAAGTCCACCTTGGTTTAATAGCGAAATTAAACACTCAGTCAAGGAGAGAAAATTGTCTTACAGGTTAAAGAAAGAGCAAAGCACGCCCGAAAACATTAAACTTTACAATGATGCCAGGCGACGAGTTAACAGATTAGTGCGTCAGGCAAAGCGTAGATATGAAGAAAATATTGCAGCCAACTGTAAAAATAATCCGAAATCCTTCTTCAGTTACATAAACAACAGAAAGGCGATCAGAAGTGGAATTGGACCTTTAACAAACAGCGACGGTGCACTAGTGACTGACAGCCAACACGTTGCAAACCTATTAAACAATTACTTTTCCTCGGTGTTTAATAATAACAGTCCTCCCGCCACCACCACCAACACCATTACTAAGGTAAATCCCGAGCATGCATTGTCTAACTTTGAAATAAAACCCGATGAAGTCCTTAAAGCCCTCAAATCACTTAAAACAAATAAAAGTCCTGGACCTGACAAAGTATATCCAACTCTGCTGAAAGAACCAAACAGCGAAATACTCTCCTCCCTCACAACCGTATTCAATATGTCCTTGCGACAAGGCATCGTCCCTTCAGATTGGAAAAAGGCTAACGTGACACCGATTTTTAAGAAAGGAGACAAAAAAGTACCAGGTAATTACAGGCCCATTAGTCTAACTTCGGTTGTAGGTAAGCTACTTGAGGGCATAATTAGAGACAAAATTGTGAGTTACCTTGAAAGCCACTCATTGATTGGGGACTCACAACATGGCTTCCGAAACAAAAGATCCTGCCTATCAAACCTATTAACCTTTTATAACGACCTCTTCACTGTTTATGACGTAACCAAATCACTGGACGTAGTCTATCTTGATTTCCAGAAAGCGTTTGACAAAGTCCCGCATCATAAATTACTTTACAAATTAAAGCAAATAGGTATTGACGGTCAAGTAAACCAATGGATCGCGAATTGGTTGAGCAACAGACAACAAAGAGTAGTGATTGACGGATTTAACTCAGAGTGGGCGCCTGTCACTAGTGGCGTCCCTCAGGGCTCGGTCCTTGGCCCAGTGCTCTTCATTATATACATCAACGACGTGGATGTTGGACTCAATAACCGCATTAGTAAATTTGCAGACGACACAAAGATTGGTAACTCGGTTCTGACTGACGAAGACAGGCAAAGCCTCCAAGAGGATTTGCACAAAATTTCAGCTTGGTCGGATAGATGGGAGATGCCCTTTAACGTAGACAAGTGCCAGGTCCTTCAAATTGGAACGAGGAATAAGAAGTTCGAATACGAAATGCGCGGCGTTAAACTCAAAAGCGTTTAATGCGTCAAGGACTTGGGGGTCAAAATCGCGTCAAACCTCAAATTCTCACAGCAATGCATCGATGCAGCAAATAAAGCGAACAGAATGTTGGGCTTCATTAAAAGAAACTTTGTATTCAAGAATAAAGATGTAATACTCCTGCTCTACAACAGTTTAGTCAGACCCCACTTGGAATATGCGGTACAGTTTTGGTCTCCCCACCATGCAAAGGATATTGCTAAATTAGAAGATGTTCAGCGTCGGGCAACGAAAATGATCCCTTCCTTGCGCAACAAATCCTACGAAGAAAGGCTTTCTACCCTTAACATGTTCTCTCTTGAGAAACGTCGCCTCCGAGGAAAACTGATCGAATGTTTTAAAATACTTAATGGTTTCACGAATGTAGACAGATCAACATTGTTTATGATCGATGACACTTTGCGCACGAGGAACAATGGCGTAAAACTCAGATGTAGACAAGTAAATTCAGACTGCACCAAATTTTTCTTCACCAACGTTATAGTGCGAGAATGGAATAAGCTTCCACCATCAGTGGTCCAGTGTAACACGATTGACTCCTTCAGAAATAAGCTCGACCGTCACTTCCTTCAACTTAATATCAACTAGAGTAGAAATGCAACGTTTTGGAGTCTTCTGATTAATGTAAAATCACTTAGGTTTAAGGACAGACCACCAAGTCTGGACCATGGGGTCTGTGTGGTCTGATTTTCTATGTAAAATCTATGTAAATCTCTCTCTCTCTCTCTCTCTCTCTCTCTCTCTCTCTCTCTCTCTCTCTCTCTCTCTCTCTCTCTCTCTCTCTCTCTCTCTCTCTCTCTCTCTCTCTCTCTCTCTCTCTCTCTCTCTCTCTCTCTCTCTCTCTCTCTCTCTCTCTCTCTCTCTCTCTCTCTCTCCTCTCTCTCTCTCTCTCTCTCTCTCTCTCTCTCTCTCTCTCCTCTCTCTCTCTCTCTCTCTTTCTCTCTCTCTCTCTCTATCTCTCTCTCTCTCTCTCTCTCTCTCTCTCTCTCTCAGCTATTCGAGGCCTATTTTTCCTACTTGATAATTTTTGACCGAATACTTTGTTGGTCAGTTTGTTAAAAATTAGTGTTCGAAAGTCTATTCCATCCTTTATTCACTGTGTCTCTCAGTGAATAAATGTAGACAAGTAAATTCAGACTGCACCAAATTTTTCTTCACCAACGTTGTAGTGCGAGAATGGAATAAGCTCCCATCATCAGTGGTCCAGTGTAAATAAGCTCGACCGTCACTTCCTTCAACTTAATATCAAAATGCAACGTTTTGGAGTCTTCTGATTAATGTAAAATCACTTAGGTTTAAGGACAGACCACCAAGTCTGGACCATGGGGTTTGTGTGGTCTGATTTTCTATGTAAAAAAAATACATCACTGGAGTTCTACATGAGCCCATATATCACAGATCCGTACACTGGAGCCGCCTTCCTTCACCTGTATTTCCTCCTTAAATCAAGACATTTCTCGAGCACAGACTGATAATTCGTCCGCCATCTTCTTGTCTTCCCTTTGTGGGGTCATATATAGTGTTCCGGACGCTTGTTATTATCGTTGTTATTGTTGTTGTTGTTCATTGCCTTTGGTCCGCCTGCTGAACTGTAAATGTAGAATCAAATCCTTAGAATTATATTTGGTTCCCTAGTAAGCTAAGCATCCGGCATAATAAAATTTTCATCCAGGTCGCGTGTGGGCGGGCGTGCTGGCTGGCGTTGTGCTGTGGGGCAGCGTCATGGTTTGCTTCGACAAGTTATTGAGGCGTATATCAACGCGAACCCACCTGGGCGTCAATTTGTCTTTCCTGCTGGGGTGGGGCTCGCTGCTGGAACAGTCCTCTCCCTACCTGCCCGTCAGCGTCTCCAAAAGGGTAAGTTTTAAGCAGTGTTCATAGCTCTCTCTTAATAAGAGGTGGCAGTTATCACCCCAAACCACA
Source organism: Eriocheir sinensis (assembly GCF_024679095.1). NCBI lineage: Eukaryota > Metazoa > Arthropoda > Malacostraca > Decapoda > Varunidae > Eriocheir > Eriocheir sinensis. The sequence continues at coordinate 11,767,435 of NC_066564.1, forward strand.
AAAGCAATTATTTATGTGTCATTTGCCTTCGATGAATCTCACATCAGCACTAATAGTTCCGGAACTGTGCCTTGTTCTTCTGGCAGGAGAGGGAAAGACAGTAATTTTCCTTTGCGTCTCTGAAAGATTTGACGCAGTGAAATAATATTCATGTAACTCGTCTCACCATTTTTTTACAATAACGCAGCAGACAGAAAAGCATCTCTAACTTTTATATTTCTTGCACAGCAATTCCTTTTTTGAAGACGCAGAACATCTGCAGCTTCTTCTCGCCGTCCTTTTCTCAAGCAGCTGGAAAGGTGGCTTTTACTGATATTTGATCCATACTAATATTTGACCCAACTGAGCACGCTTTCCGGTGTTGTCTACTTCGGTTTTAGCGAAAATGTATTTAAAATAAATATTAGCAACAAGTTTCTAGACACCATCCGTCAGGCGAGAGCCGATGTTGTATATTTCCCTTGGAACGTTACCGGTAGGCAGGTACGCGCCAAACAGTCAGCGGCCATCATTTCAGTCAAGATACTGATTTCTGCATAAAAGTAGTGGCTGAGCGGTCAGCGTGTGGGCGCAGTGTCCTGCTGACGCGGGTTGAAGTCCCTCACGCCACGACAGGCTGACGGAGTGCTTTAAAACAACAGACGTGCTATTCTGATGGGCAACTATGAACCCCGACTTTAGCGAAACTCCAGAGGATCAAGTGTAGTTCTGGGGGCAGCATGAGCCAAGTAAGAAGAGCGCCACTATAGATTAAGATAAAATACTGCGCCATTAATGAGCCCACCAACAGGAGACATCATGAAAAGCCCACCATCGCTGTCAGCCCAAGGTAATAAAAAGCCTTATTTCTGCCGCTATTCCGACTAAAGCAGCATTAGCTGCTCGGTCCTGACGCACGGCGTCTGAAATAAAGAGTGGCAACATTAATAATTGTAAATGCATGTTCCCCCCAAACGAGGCTGACGCAATCGAAACAAATGCTCGGATAATACCTTGGCACGGAGTAAATCATAGAGCCCTGAAGGCCTGGCTTTACTCTCCTGTGCATCACTTTGATACAAGGTCGACAGAAACTGCAGTTGCCAGGGTTACCCTTCAATAGATTATTGTACAAGGAACACAAGGTGCGCCATGCTTTTTTATAGTATTTTTATAAGCATTTCTTTGAAGTATTTGCATTTTGCAGGAAGTAGGATGGTAAACACCTGTCGAAACGGGTGTAACTCACTCCCGGTGAGGTATGTACAGAAGGCGACACACACACACACACACACACACACACACACACACACACACACACACACACACACGGCCCGGTAGCTCAGTGGGTAGAGCGTCTGCCTTACAACCAGAAGGACCGGGGTTCGATTCCCAAGCCGGGTGAAGATAAGTTGGGTTTATCTTCTTTCACGTGTAGCCCCTGTTCACCTAGCGTAAGGCGACGTAAGGCGAGGAGCTGTGTCCTCGTTGTCGCGGTGTGTTGTGTGTGAGTGGTCTCAGTCCTCCCCAAAGATCAGTCACCGAACTCTGAGCTCCTTAAGTAGGGGAACGGCTGGCTGTCTCGAGAGACCTGCCGCAGACCAAGAGGTGAATTACACACACACACACACACACACACACACACACACACACACACACACACACACACACACAGGTATTTACACTCAGGGATATGTGGTTCGTGCATTTATTAATTATTCTTTGCTCAACCGGCAGTTTTGGCTCTTCTGGACAGAGTGGAGTCTTTTAAGGCTCTTCGTCTCATCGGCTCTCCTCCTCTTAGTGATAGCTTTCTACCTCTTAAATTCCGCCGCCATGTTTCCTCTCTTTCTATCTTCTATCGATATTTTCATGCTGACTGCTCTTCTGAACTTGCTAACTGCATGCCTCCCCCCCTCCCGCGGCCTCGCCACACACGACTTTCTACTCAAGCTCATCCCTATACTGTCCAAACCCCTTATGCAAGAGTTAACCAGCATCTTCACTCTTTCATCCCTTACGCTGGTAAACTCTGGAGCAATCTTCCTTCATCTGTATTTCCTCCTGCCTACGACTTGAACTCTTTCAAGAGGAGGGTATCAGGACACCTTTCCTCCCGAAATTGAATTCCCTTTCGGCCACTCCTCTCCAATCGTTTTAGGGGCAGTAAGTAGCGGGCTTTTTTTTTCATTATTATTTTTTATGCCCTTAATCTGTCTCCTTTGCTGTAAAAAAAATGACCACATTTACAGATATGAAGAAATTCAGCCACTCGACATACCGGGTTGATTGATTGATTAGACTGAAATCATGGAGCCGCAATTGCAGTGGTCATATGGCGCCGGATAAAATGACCTCGTATAAAATCGTAAACTTATAAAAACTTAAAAATCATAAAATTATGAAAAGATTGTGCATGATAAAATTCTAAAAGACGATACAAAAGCAACCGCCACTGGCTGTAAACCTCCAGCATATGGAGGATACCAGCCACCTGGAGGTAGTCGATGACCTCATGTCCCGGGGAGAATGCTTTCTCCCCCAGCACCAGAGAGAGAAACTGCCATCTCCGCCCCGACACCGGGAAAGGTACCGCTCTCGCAGGAACCCGAGACTGGGGCACTCGACCAGCAAGTGCCGAACAGTCAGGGGAACCAAACAGTCATCACAGTTGGGCTGGACTCCCCGGGACATGAGGAAGCCATGTGTGTATCGAGTGTAACCCACCTTAAGGCGGGCCAGGAGTCTCCCTCTTACGACTTCTTATATGGCAATACGACCAGGGACGCACAGCCCTGGTTGTGGCTTCCCCCACCTTTGTCGTGGCAATCACAGCCGCCCACCTGCGCTGCCACACCCTCTGCAGTGCACCTTACGGTGCGTAAGGTGGACCAGAAGCAGCGGCCCGCACCACCTCATCGGCCTCCTCATTACCACGCACTGAGACGTGGGCAGGTACCCAACGAAGGGTCACCTCGTGCCCACGTATTTTGGCTAGGACTAGCCAGCTAAAAATGTCTCAAAACAATAGGGTGGGTGCTCATAACATTTTCTAGGGCCGATAGTGCTGCGAGCGAGTCAGTTAAGATAGTAAAACGTCCCACCCGCATGCTAAAAATTACGCGTAATGATAAAACAATTGCGGAAAGTTCCGCAATAAAAATAGATGCAAAGGCAGGAAGGTTCCTAGAACGGGAAAACTTTAGAAAGACGGCTCCAAATCCAATGCCAGCCGTCTGCGAATACAGGTGTAGATGTTGTCATGACAAGTAGCGTGCGAGAGGAACAACAGTCGGGCAATCCTCTCTGATACATCCGCCTTACTGAAAGCAAAGTACCGCCAGAACTGTACGTCTGGAAATTCCCACGGTGCAATGGGAGGTAACTGGTATATGGCTACTGGGAATTATGGTAGTGACATGTCCCCAATGACATTCTGGACACGGAAACCAATGGGGCGAGGTATGTGAGGTTTGTTTCCATATATTGTATCTGGATTGGTGTCTAAAGCAATGGTGTATGCAGGGTTGTTAGGTTAGCGTTGTAGTCTGTACCAGTACTTAATTAGGATGCCTTCTGTATGCAAGTCTAAGGGTGGGACTCCTGCGTCAACTAAGACTTGATATGGGGGATAATCTAAAGGCACCAGTTGACAGTCAGATTGCCGCGTGATGGACTGCATCAAGTGTGCGGAGGCATACCAGAAGAACACTTACATACATTGCATGGAATTTGCACCAAAGAAGCGCCCTCACCCATCCCAAGGAGAGTTGTATTGCTAGGTGGATGCCGTGCCCTTGGGTAGCTATCTTAGTGTACTTTTTTTGCCACCTTTTTTCATGGAAAGCTGAGGCTGAAGTATAAAGCCAGAAGCATCGCCTCTTCGGTGGATCCAGAGGCTGTACAGGAGCGATAGAACAGAATGCGGAAATGACTTTGTGATCGAAGGAGACCAACGGAGGGAACAGATTGATAGAAAAAGCTGAAGGATTAGAGGTTAGGAAAAGGTCTAGAATGTTCGGCGTGTCTCCAAAGAAGTCGGGGATACGTGTAGGGTGCTGAACCAACTGCTCTAGATCATTGAGGAGAGCAAAGTTGTAGGCTTGTTCACCAGGTTGGTCAGTAACAGAGGATGAAACCCAAAGCTGGTGGTGAACATTGAAATCTCATAAAATGGAGACCAGTGAAGGGGGAGTGAGTCAAGATGTGCCCCACTTTTCTGTTCTCCACTCTTCCGAGGCAGGACAGAAAGATATTCAGCTAATGACTCCTTCTTAGCCTTGCATATAATAAGAAAGTCCTTTGCAGTCTCCCGGGCTGCTCGGTGGACATTTGATGCATGGTGTGTAAGCAATGAACCCTTCTTTGTACAACTTGCATTTCTGTGGTCCTTGAGTGGCTTTGCCACAAACTCTGAATTGGTAAGTAATTGTAGCGTTGCAAAACACATGCAAGGAACACAAAAATCACCATCAGTTGAAGGAAATACCGCACCCATGGAAACTTTTCTTCACATCCCACAGAATATCATCGGTTCTGAGAGCTCTTAAGGAAAACAAATCCTGTTGGGGTCTTCTGTGTATTCCTCAGAACCTTGCACCTGTTTTGATCGTTCAGCGTATCCCTGTCTTATAAAGCAGCGTCCCCACTACCTGCAGTACATGACGTGGTATCACTGGATGAAGAACTTGTAGCAATTGTGGTGGCAGGAGATCCAGATTCCCCACAGGCACTGGTAGCAGCATCAGGTGAAGGGTTGGAGGAAGATTCCACAGCGGAGGGTTCAGGTTCATTTGTCCTGGAGGAAGTAAAGGTTGGTTTCCTGGTATTGCCTCTGTACAAGTATGTGACAACTGCTTGACATATTAGTGAGTTCAAAATGTACATACAGGACTGAACAGAAGTTGCGACCAATAAAATCAAGTGGCAAAGACTCCACAATAAAGTGACGAGGTTAAATTTGTATATAACATGAAACAACGAATGTCTGATATGTTACTAGGCTCTGCCGCGACATTCACAGTATAGTATACTGTCTAACTGGCCGCGGAGTCCGACTGAAACGATTACTCTTTACCTTTAGCTTAGACCATCTTGTGGCACTTTTCTTTTATGGGATTGCTTTGACAAATGCAAGTTTTAATTAGATTAGGTTAGCTTGGGTTTAGGTCAGTTTCGGGAAGGTTTTTCAGTTTCCGTTTAGCGAGGGAAGGAAATATTACCATCCCTTCCTCACCCAATGACTCAAAGACATGCTTCGGAAATGTTTATTAGGCAATGGATGTTTATCATGTTTCCGCATCACTGGCCACGATTCCCCTCCACCACCTCGACAAGCTCCCAGCCACCAACACGACCATCACACCATTCAGGGTCATACACTCCACTTCAAGTTATTCTCTCTCTCTCTCTCTCTCTCTCTCTCTCTCTCTCTCTCTCTCTCGTTTAAAATAACTAATAATTATTCTTTTTTTTCTTTTCCCATGACAACGCAACGTTTGCCCAAGAAATAACGTAAAAGAAAATCGTCCTAAAATTGTCTCAACTGCACAAAAACCACCTGACGGGAAACACACGCCCCGGGGAAGCGTGGCTCCACTCACTCGCCGCCTCCACGCCCGAGTCCCGACGGTCCACCAAGCAAGCTACCACGCAGCCGCCCTGTCCATCTCAAGTTCTTCCCGGCAGGATCGATCGACTTTCCTGTGCCATGATTTACGTGGGTGTTGGAGCCCGGGGGGCGTGCCACGTACCCATTTTTTTTTACAGCCAAGGAGACAGTTCAAGGGCGCAAAGAAAAATATATAAAAAAAGCGCGCTACTTATTGCTCCTGAATAGAGGTCAAAGGAGTGTCCAAAAGGAGAGGTCAATTCCGGGAGGAGAGGTGTCCTGATACCCTCCTCTTGAAAGAGTTCAAGTCGTAGGCAGGAGGAAATGCAGATGAAGGAAGATTGTTCCAGAGTTTACCAGCGTGAGGGATGAAAAAGTGAAGATGCTGGTTGACTCTTGCATAAGGGGTTTGGACAGTATAGGGATGAGCATGAGTAGAAAGTCGTGTGCGGCGGGGCCGCGGGAGGGGGGGGGAGGCATGCAGTTAGCAAGTTCAGAAGAGCAGTCAGCATGAAAATATCGATAGAAGATAGAAAGAGAGGCAACATGGCGGCGGAATTTGAGAGGTAGAAGACTATCAGTATGAGGAGGAGAGCTGATGAGACGAAGAGCCTTTGACTCCACTCTGTCAAGGAGAGCTGTGTGAGTGGACACCCTCCCCCCCAAACAATGAGATGCATACCCCATACGAGGGCGGACAAGGCCCCTGTAAATGGACAGCAACTGTGCGGGGGAGAAGAACTGGCGGAGACGGTACAGAACGCCCAGTCTAGAGGAAGCTGATTTAGTAAGAGATGAAATATGAAGTTTCCAGTTGAGATTTTGAGTTAAGGATAGACCGAGGGTGTTTAGTGTTGAAGAAGGGGATAGCTGAGTGTTGTCAAAGAATAGATGATAGTTATTTGGAAGATTGTGTCGAGTGGATAGGTGGAGAAACTGCGTTTTTGAGGCGTTGAAGGATACCAGGCTACTCTTGCCCCGATCGGAAATAATAGTAAGGTCTTAGGCTACGCGTTCTGTTGCCTCCAGCCTTGAATCGTTAAGTTCCTGTAGAGTGGGTCTTCTATTAAAAGAAGTTGAGTAATGCAGAGTGGAGTCATCGGCGTAAGAATAAATAGGACAGTTCGTTTTGGAAAGAAGATCATCAATGAACAACAGAAAGAGAGTGGGAGATAGGACAGAACCCTGTGGGACACCACTGTTAATAGATTTAAGGGAAGAACAGTGACCGTCCACCACAACAGAAATAGAACGGTCAGAAAGGAAACTGGAGATAAAGGTACAGATAGAAGGATAGAAACCGCAGGAGGGTAGTTTGGAAAGTAAAGATTTGTGCTAGACCCTATCAAAAGCTTTTGATATGTCCAGCGCAATAGCAAAGGTTTCACCGAAGCGGCTGAGAGAGGATGATCAAGAGTCAGTTAGGAAGGCAAGGAGATCACCAGTAGAACGCCCCTTGCGGAACCCATACTGGTGATCAGATAGAAGATTAGAAGTGGAAAGGTGCTTTTGAATTTTCCGGTTAAGGATTGATTCAAAAGCTTTAGATAGACAGGAAAGTAAAGCTATAGGGCGGTAGTTTGAGGGATTGGAACGGTCACCCTTCTTAGGCACAGGCTATACAAAGGCATACTTCCAGCAGGAAGGAAAGGTAGATGTTGATAGGCAGAGACGAAAGAGTTTGACCAGGCAGGGTGTCAGCACGGAAGCACAGTTTTTAAGGACAATAGGAGGCACTCCATCAGGTCCATAAGCCTTCTGAAAGTTGAGGCCAGAGAGGGCATAGAAAACATCATTTGGAAGAATCTTAATAACAGGCATAAAGGAGTCGGAGGGGGGATGAGCAAGAGGAATATGCCCAAAATCGTCAAGGGTGGATGTCTTACAGAAAGTTTGAGCGAAGAGTTCAGCCTTAGAGGCAGATGAGACGGCAGTGCTGCCGTCATGGTTAAGGAGAGGAGGGAAAGAGGAAGAAGTGAAATTGGAGGAGATATGCCAGAAGTCACGGGAAGAATTAGGAGAAGCAAGGTGTTGACATTTTCTATTGATAAAAGAAGTTTTGGTAAGTCGGAGAATAGATTTGGGACGATTCCGGGCTGAAATGTAAAGGTCATAGTTAGCAGGAGTTCGAAGACTCTGGAACCTTTTGTGAGCTGCCTCTCTATCTTTAATAGCACGAGAACAAGCATGATTAAACCAAGGCTTTTTAGCATGAGGAGTAGAGAAAGAACGTGAAATGTATGCCTCCATTCCAGAGACAATCACCTCTGTGATGCGCTGGGCACACACAGAGGGGTCTCGCTCCTGGAAGCAGTAATCATTCCACGGGAAATCGGAAAAGTACATCCTCAGGTCGTCCCATCGAGCTGAAGCAAAATGCCAGAAGCACCGCCTCTTCGGTGGGTCCAGAGGATGTACAGGAGCGATAGGACAGGATACAGAAATAAGCATACCTGGGCACTTCCGCACCTCGGTCCGGACCTCCGCTCCTCCGCACCTGCGGACCGCCAAACGAGGTGCGGAAGCCCGGAAGTGCGGAACGTTTTCAAAAGTGCGAAAGTAACAGGTGCGGACAGGCGAAATTTTGGGTCCAGACTTCCGCACCTGAGATTTTCAAAGATAAAAAAACGAAGACGACAAACAGTCCGCTGCATTACTTTCGCGCGTTTTGGCGGGCTATGTGCTACCAGCTGATCACTGTGTCAATTTTCTTTTTCTTTTCAGAATCTTTTGACATTTAGTGATTCACTGCGATTGTTTAGTGTTTAGTGTTTACAAATAAACATGGACAGATACGTGAAAAGAGGTGGTAGGGACAGGAGCAGGAGTGTGTCAGGGGATAGTAGCGTCAATAGCGTGAGCTACAGAACCAGCACGCCTGCACCGTCAGCCTCCAGAACCCCTACGCCGCTGGCGACGTCAGACATTTCCTTGTCTGACGTGGAGCTGGACCCCTTCCAGTGTAATGCCAGAATTTAATGAAGATTGGGACAATGTAAATTAGGAAGGAATAAGCCGTTACCGCAGAGAACCGTCCAGACTCGCGCTTGAGAGGCCCACCCCATTTGAAGGTAAATATATTTCTCTCTCTCTATCTCATCTCTATCTATATATATATATATATATATATATATATATATATATATATATATATATATATATATATATATATATATATATATATATATATATATATATATATATATATATATATATATGTAGCTTGATGTATTATTGGCTTGTACTATTTTGTTTTATTTTTGAGGTGCGGACTATTTTTTTCAGGCGCGCTTTAATAGTTTTGCGTACAGTAGCGGAGGTGCGGAGGTCCGGTAGCGGACCGAGCGAAAAATTTTTAGGCGCGGAAGTACAGGTGCGGACTACCTGCGTCCGAAGTGCGGAGGAGCGGTAGCGGACTACCCCAAATCCAGTAACGCGCCCAGCTCTGGAAATAAGGTTATGATCGGAGGAGCCCAACGGAGAGAACAGTTTGACAGAGTAAGCAGAAGGATTAAAGGTAAGGAAGAGATCTAGAATGTTGGGCCTGTCTCCAAGACGGTCGGGAATACGAGTAGGGTGCTGAACCAACTGCTCTAGGTCGTTGAGGAGAGCAAAGTTGTAGGCTTGTTCACCAGGCTGGTCAGTGAAAGAGGATGAAAGCCAAAGCTGGTGGTGAACATTGAAATCTCCCAAGATGGAGATTTCAGCGAAGGGAGAGTGAGTCAAGATGTGCTCCACTTTAGAGTTTAAATAGTCAAAGAATTTTACATAGTTAGTAGAGTCAGGTGAGAGATAAACAGCACAGATGTATTTAGTAATAGAATGACAATGAAGTCTTAGCCAGATGGTAGAAAATTCAGAAGTCAAGGTCGTGGGCACGAGAGCAAGTGATGTCGTTGCGCACGTAGACGCAACATCCAGCTTTGGATTGAAATTTAGGATAGAGATAGTAGGAGGGAACAGAGTAGAGGTTGCTGTCAGTAGCCTCAGAAACCTGTGTTTCGATGAGGAAGAGAAGGTGAGGTTTAGAGGAGGAGAGATGGTGTTCCACAGAATGAAAATTAGAACGAAGACCGCGAGTGTTGTAGCAATTGATAAGGAGGAGGTTCGAGGAGTTATCAGGACACCTCTCAAGTCGGCAGCCAGAAGGGGAGTCCTCCCTGGGGGAATTTATGTTCCCCCCCCCCACAGGCGGGGACTCCGAGGCTCTGTTATTTTTCGCCATTTTGAATTTTGAATTTTGGGAAAAGGTGTGTGTGTTGTGTGAATGTAGTGTGGTGTAGAAAGAGAGAGGAACTATCTTTCGAGAGCATGCTGAACTACTCTCTGGTGTTGATGAGACAAAAGGGAAACGGTTTGTGAGGACATGGGAAGGGTCTTTGAAGGGCTTCAGCACCTTCCTCGCTTCCCATATATCCTCACCGGGAGTAGCTCACGCCCGTTCGGTAGGTGTCTTCCTACCTACTCCTACATACAGCCGGAGTTGGCGTTCACGTACTCAGCTGGTGAAAGGCCTCGATTCCCCTTCATCACTGGATCGACAAGAAGTTATTCCAGCGATTTCCCATCATCCTGGGGAGGCAATTGATACCAAAGGCATCGGCACGCCTCTGCAAGTCACGGCTCAGGGCCACGTCCCACAGCCACACAGTAAGACAGGGAGCACAAGCGACTTCAGGACTCGAATCTTTGATCGCTTGCACAAATAAGGTCGTCATGATTAGCCAAAATCTGCCCCGGTGACCAGCGAGACTTCGGGTATTAACACCAGTAACATTGGTCCTCTAGGTCAACTTTTTTCAAGCAAGGATCCCTTTTATGACAGATAATAACACACACACACACACACACACACATACGTTTCCAAATTTTTTTTAATGTTATGCCTATTTTTACAATTCGATATCCATGTAGGTTATGTGGTCAAACAAATGCAAATCAAAAGAAATGTATTAGATACAATGTATGCCTATGCACCATTTCACAATATCAACACTAATGGAAAGCTGTAAATCATAAATACATAGACTGAAAAGTAGGTTTACTTCCATCTCCGAGTAGCAATGCTGATAATAATGAAACACAAGACAACAATTCAAATAAGAATGTACAAAGAAACATCCTTCACATGTACTGAGTAGGCCCTCTCTACCACACTGACGACACTGTGTTGGTTGTTGAAGCTTAGCACATCTCTCTGCATGTGAACACACGTACCAATCAAAATCACATATATATATATATATATATATATATATATATATATATATATATATATATATATATATATATATATATATATATATATATATATATATATATATATATATATATATATATATATATATATATATATATATATATATATATATATATATATATATATATATATATATATATATATATATATATATATATATATATATATATATATATATATATATATATATATATATATATATTATATATATATATATATATATATATATATATATATATATATATATATATATATATATATATATATATATATATATATATGTGTGTGTGTGTGTGTGTGTGTATGGGAAATAACATGAAAAATCCAGAAATTTCCTCTCCCTCTTTGTCATCAATAGCAAATGTCTTTTGTTCATTATTAATACGAAGGATGGGCCTGTCTCCCAGTACACAACTTCTCTATCCTTGGAGGGATAGACGAGAGGCATACTCTCAGGTCATCTTCCACATACATCCGAGCCCTGTACTTGGTTTTCATTGCCGTCAGAGCCGAGAAAGATGCCTCGCAGAAATAAGTAGTTGAAAAAGGGAGCAAAACCTTCGAAGCTGCAGCAAAGAGTTCAGGATACTCCTCTTTAACAGAAGGCCAAAAGTCTACATATGCACTTTGACGGAATCGGATCCCTTGGGTCCCATCGCATGACAGCTCCAACAGTTCTTCCTCTGCCTTTGCACTGAGACCACGTGCTGATGAATGGGCAACAGGCTTGTGAAGGAGGGAAGGACATGACGCGATGGCCGTCCCGTCTGCCTCACGGTGAAGTCGTAACCAGATTGTTAAGCATTCCGAAGAATCAAGGTTGTGGGAGCGAATGCAAGTGACATCGTTGCGTACACGGACGCAGCCTCCATCTTTGAACTAAAATAATGGATAGGAATTGACGGAGGGAGCAGAAACAATATTACTACCAATAGCATCAGAAACCTGCATCAATCTTGATTAGGAAAATAAACTGAAGTTTAGCGGGGAAGAATGGTGCTCCATGGAATGGAAATAAGAGAGGAGACCGTGAATGTATCAGAAGTTAGTGATGATAAAGTTGGGGAAACTGCCAAGATCGGATCGTTATCAGAAGTTGTGTTCGAGCTGGGAACATTTATGATTCCTTCCTCAAGTGGAGAACCTGAGAGGGTAGATTATCTGTACCACAGTTCAGGAATATTTTTGAGGGAATGGTGTGTGTGTGTGTGTGTGTGTGTGTGTGTGTGTGTGTGTGTGTGTAATTCACCACGGCCTGATCGCGAGTTGGACTCGTAATCGCCAGTAGTTACCCTCCCGACAGAGCAAGTGCTCTTTTAGTCGATCTCTGGGTACTGCCAGGACCTCACACACCACACACCCCATCCCCCTTGCTAAAGGGGGGACAGTAACCATTCCTAGTCAACTGAAAGAATCCGGCCTGAGCGGGCTTGAACCGCCGCCCTGTCAGACCGTAAAGCCTGGCAGCGCAGCGCTCTACCAATTGCACCACGAAGAGGCCTGTATGTGTGTGTGTGTGTGTGTGTGTGTGTGTGTGTGTGTGTGTGTGTGTTTAGTTTAGTATGGAATGTAGATATTTTTTTAGAGAGAGAACATGATAAATTCTCATTAGTATTGAGACAAAGAGGGACGAAAGGTGAATACAAGGGAGGTTTTGATGGGCTTGCAGTGCCTCTTCACTGTCCATTACAAACATTACTGGGACTGGCTTGTGCCAGTTGTGGCAGGATGAAACTGTACAACTCTCCATGCGTGGCGAAGACTTTGTGATCTTGGAAAGTGTCACATATGTAGTGCAGCGTCTTGCCTGATGGGCGAGCCTCCCATAACTCACTGCGAATGGCCGACTGGTTAAGGAACGGCTCTCCCGTCTCGCTGGTCGCGGGTTCGATCCCCGTCACCGGCAAAACCTTTCCTTGTCTGGATTAATTTCTCGTGCGTTTCGTTACACGCAGTGGACGTGTGGGAGTGTAGTAAATTCTGGCGTTTCACATATACCCCGGAGCGTGGTAGGAGTAGCGTAGTAACATGTCGCGTTCACAGGGTGGGCGAAGTGATGGCGAGTGCTGCTGGTATTCTCTCGCTGCTGTCTTAACAGTGAAAATATCTTAGACGTTGTTGAGTGTGTGGCTGACGTAACAGTGAAGATATCTTAGACGTTGTTGAGTGTGTGGCTGACGTAACAGTGAAGATATCTTAGACGTTGTTGAGTGTGTGGCTGACGTAACAGTGAAAATATCTTAGACGTTGTTGAGGGTGGCTGACGTAACAGTGAAAATATCTTAGACGTTGTTGAGTGTGTGGCTGACGTAACAGTGAAAATATCTTAGACGTTGTTGAGTGTGTGGCTGACGTAACAGTGAAGATATCTCTTCCAGGTGTTGTTGAGTGCGTGGCTGACGTAACAGTGAAGATATCTTAGACGTTGTTGAGTGTGTGGCTGACGTAACAGTGAAGATATCTTAGACGTTGTTGAGTGTGTGGCTGACGTAACAGTGAAAATATCTTAGACGGGGTTGAGTGTGTGGCTGACGTTACAGTGAATATCTCTTCCAGGTGTTGTTGAGTGCGTGGCTGACGTAACAGTGAAGATATCTTAGACGTTGTTGAGTGTGTGGCTGACGTAACAGTGAAAATATCTTAGACGTTGTTGAGTGTGTGGCTGACGTAACAGTGAAAATATCTTAGACGTTGTTGAGTGTGTGGCTGACGTAACAGTGAAGATATCTCTTCCAGGTGTTGTTGAGTGCGTGGCTGACGTAACAGTGAAGATATCTTAGACTTAGACGTTGTTGGTTGAGTGTGGCTGACGTAACAGTGAAGATATCTTAGACGTTGTTGAGTGTGTGGCTGACGTAACAGTGAAGATATTTCTTCCAGGTGTTGTTGAGTGCGTGGCTGACGTAACAGTGAAAATATCTTAGACGTTGTTGAGTGTGTGGCTGACGTAACAGTGAAGATATCTTAGACGTTGTTGAGTGCGTGGCTGACGTAACAGTGAAGATATCTCTTCCAGGTGTTGTTGAGTGCGTGGCTGACGTAACAGTGAAGATATCTTAGACGTTGTTGAGTGTGTGGCTGACGTAACAGTGAAGATATCTCTTCCAGGTGTTGTTGAGTGCGTGGCTGACGTAACAGTGAAGATATCTCTTCCAGGTGTTGTTGAGTGCGTGGCTGACGTTCTCCCTGATCGTCGTGTCGGCGTACAAGTCATCGCTAATCGCCAACCTCAGCATCCAGGGCAAAGTGATCGCGCCGGAGACTCTGGGTGAGCTGGTCAAGGCCAAGAACTGGGAGTGGGGGACGGAGGAGTTTGTATTCAAAGGTTATCCCTTTGAGTACTTCTACAAGCACCGAGACCCCGTCGTGATGACGGTGTTCAAGGGCATGAAGGTGGGTGTTCCATAGTTCATCCTAGGACACGGCAGAACAGTAGCTCACAGCATTATCATGAACACACTGTGCAGTGCAGTCTGACACAATGGACGAATACTGTGGAACGGTTATCATACGTATGCAGGTGGGTGTTTGCAGCCATATGGCGGGCCTGTTTTGCTCATAATTGGTAGTCGCCGACAACGGCTGCTGTAACTTAGCTCACCAAACTCACCGAGGCGAGAAATGTTGAGGCAGCGTGTCTCCTGCCGCTCATTAATTACAGAGTCTTTTGCTCCACAATTCGAGGATAGTTTTGGGAGCTGCTGTACGATGGTGTAGGCGTATAAGAAGTTCAGAGGGATAACATAGGATTCAACATAAACATTGAGTATTTCAACAACCTTGAATTCGCAGATAATGTCACCTGTCATTTTGAAGAAAGGTAAAGTTGGGTGCATACGCTGTAGCAGCGCGTGGCCTCGGTGCTCATCTCCGTAACATTGGCCCTTGAGCCTGTGGTGAGAGGGAGCTCATTACCCCTGACACAGGGCCAGTGTGACATCCGGGTTACCACAGTTTACCTTCCCCAGGTACCTATTTATCGTCCAGCCCGAGAGGGAGGATGAACAGCTGGATGAGCTGCACGCCGACTGCCCGGGCCGGGATTCGATCCCTGGCCCGCGGACACACTGATCACTAGACCACGGAGGCGTACATTTTGAAGAAAACTTACAAAGAATGGTCAAGGAACTGCACGGTCTGAAAGCAGACACGATCTTAAATAGTGTGTAAAAGAAAAATACGACAGAGAACCAGACGGCGAGATGAAATTAACCGCAACCAGAGCAGGATGGAGTACGCGAATAGCAAATGGGGAAAAGAAATGGAGGGACAGCTTAGGGAAGGTCTTGACAAGCAACTTCCTTTCATGATGATGGAAGAGATAAAATATCCTTCTTTTTATCCTGTTAGCGATGTGCTCCCCGGCCGTGCTTTGGTCCTGGAGTCATAATGAAGGAAGTAAAATATCAACTCAGTACCATTTAGAAAGTGGAAATATAAATGATTTAAGTAGGCGTGCGAGGAGCGGTTGAGTGTCTTTGCATGTTACAAAGGCGACGCACCTGTGTCTTCCTCTTGACAGCTTTATTCTGTGTTCATAAAAGGTCGCTGTTTTGGGGCTGTGGCTTCGGGCTAAGACCAGATGACCGTCATGACGTCACGTGACTGGAGGTTGATCAAACAGGGATTCGAAGGGACTTACCCAAGCTCATCACTTCCATGGCTCGCCGCTCTAATAAGCTGGCGTCACACTGAACCCAAATCTGGCGGGCACGATCTCTTGCTGGCAGCTTTTGCTCGCGAGCAAGTAACTGTTGTCCTCACACTGACGAGCGATGAGTGGCGAGCGACGAGCAACATTGTAAACAAAGCCCCAGCCCTGGCGCCTACTACATCTACGCTTCGCTTTGCGGCTAAGTGTGCAGCTGTGACGGCATTACTTGCCGTTATTCAACGAGCACAGAAGAAAAAACACGAGTCTGGGTTCGGTCATGGCTGAGGGAAAGGGAGACCCATGGTGCGTACAACAATACATCTAATTTCTTGAGTGTAGACTTACAGAAATGTGGATGGCTGTGGTCCCACAACTCGGGATGGTCCTTGACTCTAGATATTAAACCGTGCACAATACCGGAGGACCAATGAACTCTAGAACTAGGAGCGAAGGTGGTCATGGCGAGTGTTTATTTCAGCTGGGCGGTCTTGGTCTTGGTTAGGGATCCAG
Source organism: Eriocheir sinensis (assembly GCF_024679095.1). Lineage (NCBI taxonomy): Eukaryota > Metazoa > Arthropoda > Malacostraca > Decapoda > Varunidae > Eriocheir > Eriocheir sinensis. Next base: position 11,783,449 of record NC_066564.1, read on the forward strand.
AAATCAAAATAAAAACCAACACTAGTTTTTACAGTATTATAAAATATTACAAACACCATCAAACATCAAACGAGTATGTCAATAAGTGCTGTAATACCATGGGTATACGGATCCAATACACTAGGCAATATATATTATTCACACCAAACCACCAAAGAGCTCATTTGACTGCCTGCTCACGGCTCGCCGAGCTGCTCCTCGTCCAAACGGCGAGCTACACGCAGGAGCAAAAGCTCGCGAGCGAGCCATTCCGCGAGCAAAAGCTGCCAGCAAAAGCTCCTGTTCGCCAGATTTGGTCCAGTGTAACGCCGGCTTAACCCAGTAGACCACCGCGTCCAACGGACACGCCGAGAAGTAATATCGTGCTGAGTGTAGATGTGAACGATTTGTTACAAATTCACCGCTATCGTATTAACAAAGTCAAATAATGTTGCTCGTCATACATCTTCCAGCCAGAACAAGTGACACCAGTATTAATTTCACTGCCATACATTTATGGACCTCTCCTTTACGCAGCACGTTCGGCATCTCTTGGCAGAGGTTGGCTCTTTCTGCTGGTGCTTCGGATGCCTGAACCTCAGCAAATCCAGGTAAACTGGAGTTGGGAGCGGCGCAGAACTCCATGATCGTACAGACTGATTAGGATGAGTTCTACGGGAAGAATCGGGAGATCAACGAGCGAGTGGCAATCCACCTGCTTGGACTGTGTCTTCATCAACGGCAAAACCCTTATGACGTGCAAATGATCGTGGTGGTTCCTCTTAACCGCCTCGCTAACACGAAGCTGTGCCACTCGCTGGTTCGATGATTTTGCGAACCGATAAACGAGTAGTGCTCGTTCACCACTCCGTTGATCGAGTATCTGATGACTAAAAAAACGGTCTTAGAATAGAAGAGTTTGTCTTCTCCACTACCTTTGCCACTCCATCACTAGCGTATGAGGCTTTCAACCTTGGCGTTGGAGTCCGCCTAGCGCCGCGTCTGCGTACTCACGAGACAGAGTACCTGTTGCGGCGTAAAACAAGGCAACCTGTCCGACCTCACGATGTAACTTTAAAGTTTAGGACCAAGAGCGGTGCGTCCACACTGGCAACAAAACATGTTGGCACCACAAAATACAACACAGTAGGCAACAAGTTGTGAAGTCGTTCTGGTACATTGTTGTCATGTTGATATTGATATGTAGGCGATATGTTGGCAACCCAGATAGGGACGAGTCAGTGACGGGGAACTATCTGGGAATACAACAGGTCTTCTCATCCTCGTACCAGAATTCTCATCTTCTGGGCAGTGACGTCACCTGCAGCCCCTCAGTCTGCTTCAATTGAAATCACCCCACCAGTCTTCACCTGACCACAGGTGTAGACGCATCTCTTGTGATCCATTTTCTTTGATTTCGATGGGTGACTTTAGCATTTAAGATTAAGGAACTGAGGCAGGCGTACAATTAATGGGCAGGGGTAAGAAAAGACTGGGTAAAAGTGGTTAAGGTGTTACAGAGGGCGTCAGAGGGTTGACAGGAGAACTGTTCAATAGAGGATGATTGCAGCGAGTAAGTATATGTCCAGAAGTACTTGGATAAGAAACTTCATTACACACACACACACACACACACACACACACACACACACACACACACACACACACACACACACACACACACACACATATTCAAATTTCAGATTTATTGAGAAAAGGGGGTGGGGAGGATTTTTACAAATGAGGGAAGGGGTACATACATATGACTTAATATAACCTAACGCTACATAAATCACATGAATGTAGGCAGAGAAAAAGGTGGGGGGAAGCAAACAGAGCGAAGGTAAGAGAAAGAGGGGCGCCGGGCGGACGGCTTGCTGTTTGAGGTGTGGTAAGAGGACGGGAAAAGGGTTAGTACAGGTAGATTGAAACATAGCACACAGACGGTGGATATATAGTACATGGGAATTTGGATAGCGAGGCGAGGGAAGAGGGTTAAGTGGAGTAGAGGGGTGGGTAGGGGATTGCAAATTTAAGTAAATGAAGATGCATCTACAATACGCAATTAGGAGCATATACAAAAACATTCACAAAACGAGAGGATACAGGTACAGTGACAGATACATATACAGAGATAATACAGACATATTACACTTGCATGATAAGACAAATATGTACAACTTCATAATATAAAAAGGTCATAGTGATTAACGGATATTCAGATACAAACTACAAACGCAGCTACTAATACAAAGGACATACACATTATCAATTTAAAGTCTACATAGATAAAAAAAAAAAAGGAGGTACAAATATACGTACAATGAAAATACAAACTAAAACACTTCATAACATAAAAGTACATAAGGGTGATACAGTGCAGAGGACAAACAAAATACAAATACGTGATTCACAAGGTCGTATAAAAGGGTACAGTTACTAAATATGCAATACGGAGACAACTAGCGGCTAACGGTAGCAAGGGGCGGGGTCAGGGTCCAAACGCATAGCTCAGAGGCTCCGCGGGAACCATCCGTGGTTTCTCTCAGGGGCCTCCTGGTGGAGGCGCATCAGTTCAGCGAACTGGGCCCCGCCCTCGGCCGCCAGACCAGGGCTGCCAGGTCCCGCAGTGTTTTATTGGCATCTCTACTCATGATCTTTGGCATTTTTTGGCAACACATTTTAGAAAAATGGCAGGTTTTGTGGCATTTATTGAAGGAAGATAGAAAATTTTAAAAACGTGAAAAAAGTTCAAATCCTTTAATAATTGCAACTACAATTTTTGGGTAAGCGTAGTTTTGGGCTGAAATTTATTGAAAACACACACACACACACACACACACACACACACACACATTCTCTCTCTCTCTCTCTCTCTCTCTCTCTCTCTCTCTCTCTCTCTCTCTCTCTCTCTCTCTCTCTCTCTCTCTCTCTCTCTCTGGAACACAATATGTTTATAAGAAAGTAAAATAATATGTTTATGAGCAAATAAAATGGTAAGTTTTCCACACAGGCACATCGAGAAAATAAATACACTTGATGATGAATTAGATTAGACAAAAAAAAATTAAAGAAGAGTCCGCAAATAGGACCTCACAAGTCCAGCCCAATTGTCGTAAATTGCAACTGAAGGCAAAATCCAACAATAGATAACACACAGTTAAATGAAAGCAAATACATAAATGAGCACATATCCAGCTCGTCTATGAAGCACACTGGCATTCATTATTCCTGTAAGATTTCAGTCGTTAATTCCACATCTTCAGGTTCTGTATTATCAACATCTTCATTAGTTTCGTCATGCTTTTACATATCTGAATTGAATTTCTTTAGCATCTCTTCTGATACTACAAAATCCTTGCAGCAGGAATTGTTCAATATCAGATGTGACCTGATCATCAAAATGCTCTTTAAAAGTTTGTGCCCATCTTGTTTCTTAATTTTGTCTTAGCAAAGGAAACCTCATTGAATACACTGGTAATTTTTTGGCCGTTTATGGGAACTCTGAGACAAAGATTGGCATTTTAGGGCATCAAATTTCTTGTGCCAAAAATAAATGGCATTTTTTTTTAATATGAAATTAATTCCAAAAAATGCCAAATTTGCCACGTTCTGGCAACCCTGCTCCAGACTATCCCAGACAGCCGTGGCCATCAGAGACAGCCGGACGAAAACAGAATGTCAGCGTACAGGCAGATGATTCCTTAAAGATAGCTGGCAAAGATACCATGCCTTGAAAACAGTGCAACTGCTCCATTGGAAAGCGAATCCTTAGCGCGCCGTTTTTACTATA